>NW_006921436.1:1362-121135 GCF_000392275.1 Phaeoacremonium minimum UCRPA7
TGAGAAAAAAATGATTTTGGCACAGTTCGCCTTATCGCCTTCCGTATCTAAGCTCAACCCCTGTCCCCCAACAGCACCCTAACATTACTATGCAGTAACCCGCGCCTAACGTTAATGGTCCCCGTTCCACGACGACATGACTTCTTTCACCTTACGACGCCTCGTACCCAAAGGCATGCATGCATGCATGTCCTAACAAATATTAGCTAGCCATCGATCGCATACCAGGCACAGGCACAACAGAGATCACCGTCCGTCTCCAGGGAACCAGGTGGCCATCCCTCCTTCTCTGCTCTTCACTCTTCACATATGCGGCGGATACTGGCTGCGGTTCCCCATCTACCTACCTCTTACCTGCCTGCCTGCCTGCCTGCCTACCTACCTGAAAGTTGCTCTGCTGTGCCCGCCAGGTGGTCACTGCTCGTTGTGCATGCATACCAGATACCTCCTCGGGAACCGCACAGCAACTGGCCTAGAGTCTAGACTGACTCCAACCTAAGTAAGACACCGCCTGGGCTTGCTTATTCAAGCCTTACCTTAGGGCTGGCACTCGACTCGGTACTACGTACTACGTATATCGGGCAGTACGCGGGCGTACCTTGCCTTACCATATTGCTTTGCCTGGCCTCCATTACCTTTATCTTATCCGCCCAGGACAGCCCACCTGCAGTCGGGTGCAGGGGAAACACGTCCAACCCCAGAACTCCAGAGCCGGTAGGAGTGAACCTTCCTTCCATAAGGCCCACGGGTAGCCTTCAGCTCGGGTCAGCAGCTGCTTGAAGTGCCTTCCTAGTCGAGACCTAAATAAGCGCCAGTGAAACTCTATTCGACTACCTCACAGATTCTCGAGGTGCTTGTCTCTTCAGCACCATACATTACCTGCGATCGGAATTCAAGTCAAGAGCACACGTCGACTCTTTGGCTTCTGGATCACATCCCACGTCACTTCAGTAAGTTGGTCTGAAGTATTCAAGGCGGCTGCTTGAAGGCAGCTGCCATCACAAGACTTCTCATGACCTGCTCCTCGCTATCCTTGGTGTCGCCTTGAGCAAAGATGGCTTCGTGGACCCCACGCATCGATCCCCACGAGCAACGCCCCGATGAACGCTCCCCACGACATAGAAATGCCGGCTCAAATGCTGCGCCCCATAGGCTGTGGAACCAGTCACGTTTGAACGATCTCGAGCTGCTGGACTCTTCTCAAATCCAGGCCGAGTCAAGCTCTTCAGATTCCGACTTCCAGCCCACGCGGCCACAGAGACCTGCACGCCATGGCCGGTCCCTGAGCCACCCGTTCCCGTCCCTGTTCTCAAGCAAGAAGAAGAAGCGTCAGAACAGCACCTCTGGTGGAGGTGCGTCGGATTCCGACTCTGCTGATGACGGCCGTCTCACAGCCAACAACAAACCCCGGCCACAGGCAAATGGCTATAGGGATGGCATGGCTACTGGCAACAAGGAGTTCGCAACTGGAAATTGTATGACATGCGGATCTCTTGTCCGGTGGCCCAAAGAGCTCAAGGTGTTCAAATGCACAATATGCTTGACCATCAACGATCTACAGGTCAAGTCGGACGGGAACAAGGCTGGCGAGTCTAGGGTTCCGCGTGGAGGAGATAGACCATCGCCTTCTCCTCCCCTTCCTGCTAATAGTGAGTTAATCTCTGGCGAACGCCCGCCCCTTTCG
This sequence comes from Phaeoacremonium minimum UCRPA7, assembly GCF_000392275.1. Classification (NCBI taxonomy): domain Eukaryota; kingdom Fungi; phylum Ascomycota; class Sordariomycetes; order Togniniales; family Togniniaceae; genus Phaeoacremonium; species Phaeoacremonium minimum. Next base: position 3,047 of record NW_006921436.1, read on the forward strand.
TCGGTTATCTGTTCGTTGCGCTGACACTGTCAAGGCAAGCCCATATCACTCGAGCACACAGTTTCCTTGATCCAAAAATGCTTACGGACATTCTTGTTGACGGCATTGTCTGAAGTCACAGACGCCAAAGACATGGCATCGGGAAACAGTTCGAGTCGTGCGAATTTCTCCGCCTCACCACACGTCCCGAATAACACCATTTTGACCGGCCACGGCGCTTCGGCCACCAGGGGCATATGGGAAAGAGATAATGCGCCTGAAATCTCCGTATCTGCCTTCTTTGACGGGCCTGAAGAGGCTTCCAATCTCTCAAATCCACATCGCCAGCCGCCACAAATACCCAGATCATACTCGACTTCATACTCGGAAAGACGGCCAGATCTTCGCTTCTCGCCCTCGAAAGATGGCGCTAGACTAAGCCAAAGAGCGTACGAATCAGATACGGCAGCCAAAAGGATATTCCGCCCGCTCGAAGAATACATTGTGACATGTCTAACTTCTTTCCAATGCGTCAACTCGTCATTCATTACACCGAGTTCGGTTGTTGGGGCGCGGTCTGCGCCAGACACACGAAATCGGAGAGTTTCTGAGCCACGGAGGGACCCGATATACGAGGATACCGCGGTTCCTGACGTTGATGCCAAGTTACTCCTATTGGGGGACTTTGCAGAAAATGGAACGTGGTGGACTGGTCGCCAAGAAGGAATCCTTCCGATCCGGTCGTTATCACACAGGAATGAGGATCATCATAAGTCTCTGGTGACAAGCAAGAGCCCCCGAATCGACTGGAACGAGCTCGATGAATGGTACGACATCGTTGTCAATGCGGGCCAGCACTGGATGAGTATTTATGACGAAGTGGTCACCACATCATCGTCAACGCCAGCCAGGACGGAGGCCGACACCCGGCAGTTGGAGGGTCGGATCCTAGAAGCCCAAGAACACCTACAAAGGACAGTGCTCAAGGCATCTGAGACATTATTAAAGAGGCCTGGGCGTCCTATCTCAGACGCCGAAGAACTACGATTTCTATTAATACTGACGGCTAACCCTCTTCTGCACGCCTCTCACAGGACATTTGCGGGTCACTACGACCATGTTGGGAACGGCAAGGCTGTGGCTAAGGCTGATACTAGTAGACGATCCGGACCATCTTCCGGCAAGCACTCTGTGGTCATTAAACGAATTCTCGGTCTCATTTCAAACTCACATAATGATTGCCATACCGCTCTTATTACATGGTTTGCCAGACTTCCGGAGAGTCGATTCGTCCAGATCAAAGATCTCGTAAGCGGATTTCTCGCCTACAGACTAATACGACAGAATGAAAAGAGGCAAGAAGTCAAAGTCGATGTCATAGAAGGCCTCATTCCCAACATGTCAACCGGCAGATCAGCCGCATCACTGCACGCAGCATTAGGCCAGGGGTCCAGGTCGTCTAAGAAGCCGAAGGAGAAGCCCAAGATGATCGTCTACAGCGATGATTGGCAGATCAAAGCTGCTGCGCGTGTCATGTCTCTGCTTTTCGCAGCAAACAACGCGGGACACCCCAAACGAGGTATTCCTGAGCTGCTGACCTCCCAAGACGATATCTTAACAAGTGCAGTCAGAGATCAAGTCCATGCTCGTGGCCAGGTACTCCCTACCAGTGACTTTTACACCGCTCTACTGGATGATTCTGACTTAGTCGCGGATTTCGAAATCTGGGAGAGCAAGAGGGGCAAGTTCTCCTTCTGCCAGTATCCTTTTCTCCTCAGCATATGGGCAAAGATTCAGATACTGGAATATGATGCTCGGCGTCAAATGCAGAACAAAGCCCGTGAAGCTTTCTTCGATAGCATCATGACTCGCCGGAATATCGAACAATATCTTGTCCTCAATGTACGGCGAGATTGTTTGGTTGAAGATAGTTTGAAAGCTGTAAGCGAAGTGATTGGAGGCGGTGGCGAAGATATAAAGAAAGGATTGCGAATTGTTTTCAAGGGGGAAGAAGGAGTCGATGCCGGTGGTCTTAGAAAAGAGTGGTTCTTGCTTCTTGTCCGGGAAGTCTTCAATCCGGATCATGGTCAGCTATACCTATTTCCTGAGAATCTCGTACTGTGACTAACGGCGATTAGGGATGTTCATCTACGATGAAGACTCACAGTATTGCTATTTCAACCCAAGTGCTTTCGAGACCTCGGACCAATTCTTCCTGGTCGGAGTACTCTTCGGATTGGCCATTTACAATTCAACCATCTTGGATGTCGCGTTTCCACCATTCGCATTTCGCAAACTCCTCACGGCCGCACCCAATCCTACGGGCTTGATCTCGGCACAATCGCGTTCTTCAATGACTTACACTCTAGACGATTTGGCCGAGTATCGTCCACGACTAGCTAAAGGTCTTCGACAACTTTTAGATTATGACGGCGATGTCGAGACCACGTTTTCTCTCGACTTTGTCGTAGATGTTGAAAAATACGGCCTGGTGGAGCACATACCCCTGTGTCCTGGAGGAGAAAGGAAACCCGTGACAAATGCCAACCGGCGCGAATATGTCGACCTCTATGTACGCTATTTACTGGATGGTGCCGTCACACGCCAGTTCGAGCCTTTCAAGCGCGGTTTCTTCACGGTCTGTGGCGGTAATGCCCTGTCGCTCTTCCGGCCGGAAGAGATTGAGCTCCTTGTCCGGGGATCCGATGAGCCTCTTGATATTGCTTCCCTTCGTATTGCAGCCGATTATGATGGCTGGGGAGCCCGTGATCCTGACGCGTCAGAACCAACGGTGGAGTGGTTTTGGCAAAGCTTTGGGGCAGCAAACCCCAAGGATCAGCGAAAGCTCCTTTTATTCATAACAGGTAGCGACCGCATCCCGGCAATGGGGGCAGCGTCGCTGACGATCAGGGTCGTTTGTCTTGGCGATGACTGTGGGAGATATCCAACAGCACGGACGTGTTTCAACACATTAGCATTATGGCGTTATACAAGTCGGGTCCAGCTGGAAAAGATGTTGTGGGACGCAGTCTATGAAAGTGAAGGCTTTGGGCTCAAGTAAGATATCGATACATGAGCGACAGCATTAAGACGGCGACTATTGGCGTTCTGTATTGAGGCGAGTCAAGCTTGCCCAACCGGGACGGGAATCATGCCTGGAGCTGCTTCTATGAATATTTTGGATGTCATGACAATAAGACCGATAGCGTGTCTCCTCAGGCTCAAAGTAAATATAAGGACTGATGTGAAAGTAATGGGATCAAGTCCTCGTTGAAACCATTGTCTGTGATGTGATGCAGTTTTATGTCACCGAATTTCCACAGGTCTGGTCATGCACCAGTAACTTCATCATGCACAAGCAACGTTGGTCAAGATTGACATGAGGCGAATGGAAGCCAATGATGCCAACGCTCGAAAGTCATTTCATACTCTACAGAGGGTTCCTATACATGTGTGAGATTATACATGGCAAGCTATGCCGTGCCCTTAGATGGCAGCCTTCATCGCAGCCGCCTCGTTTCTTGCCTGAGCCATGAGAGCTGCCTCACGCCTTTGCTGCGTTAGATACTTCAGCATCACCTCTCGGTCAATGTCGCCCCTCTCCTTACGCTCCTGGACCTCCTGCATCTCTATCTCCTCCTGAGGAGTAGGGACCACGGGCACTGCGCCTGTCTTCTCGAGAAACTCCTTGAGGATCTGGTCCGAGTGTTGGCTCTTCATGTCGATCGTGACGACCTTCTCATCCTCCTCCGGTGACGGCGCCTTGGACAGTCCTTCCGCGGATGACGGCAGTTGATGTTTTGAGGACTTGGTGGCATCGGCTGATCCTTGGCGGAAGTAGATGCTCATTGTCGCGGGGCCGGCCTGGTCCTTTGTGCGGTTGACGATCATGGGGATGGCGGGATTCCAGTATTTCAGGCGCGGTAGGCATAACCTCCAGAATTTACTGCGTACACTGTCAATATCCAGTAGTTCTGATCGACGCTGATCAAGCAAAAACCCATCGGCGTACCGTGGTCCGTAGTGTCCCTCATTCCACTTCTCTGCAAACTCCATGTGTATGCGTGTTATGCCCGTCGGCAGGACGGCAGCACCGGGGCCATGCCGTATTGATAGAAGCTAGACGCATGATATGTCAGTACGAGTCGACATTGGATCGATATCCCCGGTCAATGGGCCGTCTCGGGGCGGTGCTTCGAGGGGCATATACCTGCTATTGGCACAGTTAGCAAAAGAAAAGTCTCGTGATGGAGGGAGCAATGGGGGGAACGAACAGCTTTCAATTTGTTCATACGCCGTCCTACGGCCACCATCTTGAATGACTATGAGCTGCAGAGCTCATGGGCGACCCTCTTGGCGATGGTAGGAGGGAGAAGGTGGGCGCTTGGAAACTTCGATTGGGAGCTGGTTCGATTGATCGCGACGACGGGTCAGTTCAGTGCAGTCCAGTTCTAAATTTTGTTCGACCAATCGGTAGCCCTGCCGCTGCGGCAATCTCAGTGGTCTTGAGGGTACGGTCTCCTCCACCAATGTTCTGTGTGAGGTGAAGTACCTTATCTTAGCTTACTTCAGCTTGCCGGCCGGCAATGGCCATCAAAGCGATAACTATCAGGACCACTGAAATTTCCAGGCGCAATCTTGCGACTTGACGATAACTTCTTAGAAAAACCCACGCCCAACCACTATATCTGCTTTGCGCTCTCGCAATGCACGCAACTAGGGCTTTGAGGTCCGGCTGGTTGCGGAGAGCTCTCAGCATCGACAAGAACAGAGCTGCTCTGCCTGCACCGTTTCTTTGTCCTGCTGTGGCTGTGGCGCATTGTTTCGTCCGTCCCCCCCAGCAGAGCTTTCATCTGCAGTCGAGAAGGTTGCACCTCGAGCATGGCCACAGTACAGACGAAATCCAGACTGATCTTCCACAACTCCCCGCGAGAGCGCTGCCCTTGCAGTGCTCCGGTTGTGGTGCCCTGTCGCAGAGTGCCAATGCAGGCCAGGCTGGCTACTTTAGTTTGGACAGGAAGGCTGTTCGATCCTACCTCGGGCTGCTCAAACCGGAGAAGCGCGTGAGGGAGGAGGACCAGGTCTTGCAAGATGTCCTCCGCAATGCGGACCATGCAAGTCTGGCCAAAGTAGGAGTGGACATTAAAGATCTCCTGGCTTTGCCACAAGATGGTGACCTCAAGGTTCTCGATGCTGGTAAGAATGTCGTGCATTGTCTCTTTGATTTTTAACTGCTGACACTTCCTAATAGCTGAGCCCGCTGCTCCCCTTTGTGATCGGTGTCACAACCTGATTCATCACCAAGTTGGCAATCCGATATATCACCCATGCATCGAGTCCCTGCACGAAACGATTGAGGAGTCACCATACAAGTACAACCATGTCTATCACGTCGTCGATGCTGCCGATTTCCCCATGTCCGTTCTCCCATCTATACATTCGCTGCTCGACGTCATGCCGCTGCGGTCACACAACCGACGTTCAAGACGGGGGAAATACTACGCCAATAAAAAGACCGAGCTGAGCTTCATCATAACAAGGTCGGACCTCCTCGCCCCGCTAAAGGAGCAGGTCGACTCTCTCATGCCATATTTGACGGAGACGCTACGAGAGGCTCTGGGAAGACGAGCGCGCGATGTGCGCCTTGGAAATGTACGGTGTGTCAGCGCAAAGAGAAGCTGGTGGACCAAAGAGCTGAAGGAGGATATCTGGAAACGAGGAGGCGGAGGTTGGATGGTGGGTAAGGTCAATGTTGGCAAAAGCCAGCTTTTCGAGGCCGTGTTTCCGAAAGGGCGAATGGACTGGGAACCACCAAAGCACGAGATCTCCGTCAACGTCTTCCCTCGCGAAGCCACAGAGCCTATACCTGAACCTACAGAGGAGACTGGTAAATCCGAGAACGAGGAGAGATTAGACGACTTTTCTCTATTGCCGCCGGTCCCTCCTGAGACAAATTATCCTACCATGCCTGTGGTCTCCTCTCTCCCGGGGACGACGGCTTCCCCAATCCGGGTGCCATTTGGCAATGGCAGGGGTGAGCTGATCGATCTACCGGGTCTCTCCCGAAGCAACCTCGAGTTGCATGTCAAAGAAGAGCACAGGTCCTCTTTGATCATGAAATCTCGTATCATTCCGGAACAGCAAGTAATCAAGCCCGGGCGTTCACTCTTACTCGGCGGCTTCATCCGCTTGACACCTCGGACCTCAGACCTGATCATTCTTTCATATGCATTTACCCCAATCAAAGCTCACCTAACCTCCACGGAGAAGGCCATCAGCATCCAGAACCAAACTGGGGAAGTCAACGTCGAAAACATTGCTGTACCCGGGACCGGCGAAAAAACCAAACTTGCAGGGTCGTTTCCATTGCGATGGGATGTGACGAAACAGCGAGCCGGCCCCATTACCCGGCGTGATGCAGTCAATATCAAGCCGGACCGCCTGCCATATCGAGTTCTTGCTGCCGACATACTAATAGAAGGATGCGGCTGGGTTGAGGTTGTTGCGCAAGTGCGAACTAAGGATCTGTTTGCTCCTCGCAAGCCATCAGTCATTAAAACAGCTAGTGGCGATGAGCTGCTTCAGACACTAGATTTGTCTGAGCCTAGATCTGAGCCAGCAAGCTCCCAGGGAGATGCAGAACCCCATTGGCCTATCATTGATGTATTCAGCCCAGAGGGTCGATTCATCAAGGTCCGACCGCCAATGAATGCCTGGCTGTTGAACAAACCCAGGAGGACGGCGCAATCTACAAGAACACGGCCGCGGAAGAGTATGAAGAGAGATAAGAAGAATGACAAGCTAGGGCGCAGGAGAGAATCAGCTGTTGCGGCTGGGTCCGAGGACTGATGGTCACGATCTTGGCTGCGTAGTCATGTATAATATGAAAAGGGCGCATTTATCCATGTGTCTTGGGCTGTTAATTCAAAACAGATGAGGGCATCTGTGTACAGTATAGATAATGTACGGTATAGAATTGAAAGTGATACCACTCTAGACGACGAAAACAATAGTAGCAAACAAGTGCCCTCTTCTCGTTGTGCGTGTGATATATGTGCCGGGACCGATCGACCTTGAATTTACGCCGATCCTGCCCGTCTAGCGGCGCCGCAAGGGGCGGCATTCTCGGTGCTCAACCGGCAGTGACGTGGGGCAATGAGGGACCGGCAACCTGCCTCTTTTCGCCTCGTGCCTTACCTAACCAACAAACATCACTTCCTGCAACCCGTCACACCACCGAATTAACCAAGTTTCCAGCTCACACTGCTTACAGATTCTCGACGTTTCTATCACCAAGACGCCCAGGTATACGAAAGCCGGTTCGCGCAGGGTCCTTGGACAAAACGCTATCCTAGAAAATCGTCGGCGCAAGCAAACGAGACTTCAACGTGAAGTAGTCCTGCACCCGAACGCCGGCACCGCTCTTTATCATCGTCCGCAAACACTCATTATGTCGCTCGCTCAAGGTCCGGCGCAGCAGCAGCCGGCCACTGCTCAGCCTGGTACGCAGACGCAGACGACGACACAGACACAGACACAGGCGATCCTCCGCCTGCGCGGCGCCCATGCGCCTTCCACCCGCTCGGTACAATGGGCAGACAATGTGGTAGATAACGAGGGCCTAGGGAGGAAAAGCTCAAAAGGTATGGTCATGATCCTGCTTGTCGCTAAGGCACATTGTGTCCCTGTTTCGAACAACTATTGACTTCAGCTCTTGCACAGTTTGCTGCATCTACCACCGGCCCAAGGGCGTCGACGAGTCCAGCGACGAGTCGTCCTCAGACTCAGACTCCTCCTCGGACTCCGACTCAGACGGCGGCGGTCCGTCGTCCGGACGCCGCGAGCGGGCCGGAGGAGGCGGCAAGAAGGGCCACTCGCACGACTGCGGTAACCACAGACACAACCACCGCGGCCGGCCGAAGGGGGACAAGGACGGGTCGGGCAAGCGGAAGCCGAGCCCGAATGCGTACGAGAAGGTGCCGAAGCCGAAGCCAAGGGAAAACGATGCTGGTACGGGGACCCAGAACTCGTGAGTTTTGTGGATCACGATACTGTTTCCTCTGTGACAAAGTCAGGAGGGGCTTTCATGGAATTGCTTATTGGAGCGTCGGCGTTTTGAGATGAAAAGGGATATGTTCGGAATGGATTCATCATGAAACGAAACAAGCACTGGCTGCGAGACCACCGGTATGACGGGTGTGAACATGTGCGGCCGCTTGGAGGAGAGGAGAGGCGCTGGTCATATAAAACGAAGACCCAGAGGGATAGATCATATTACTTCCCTGCGATAGGCATATAATATCACATCAGATCTTGCGCTGGACCCATATTACACGCATGAACATTTGCAATGAGGCGAACAAGGCTCGGAACTGATGCACTTTCATCTTTTGAGATGGTGCCCTTCATCTACAGGTTGGCAGATTAGCTACCTGATCCAATGCCGATCCGAAAACAAAACCTTCCTTCAATGCATCCTGTATAATTCAAGTCTGCCTGCCTGCCTGCCGGGCTTCCATGAGATCCTCTTGTAAAAACCCCTACAAAGACCAAAGTGCATGCGAGTCCTAAATTACAATGCTTTGTATCGTACATATCGTCAGCTTCGATTCAACCCCCCCGTTTATGTAAGATTCTGCCACGACTGCGGCATCTGTCTATGACAGCTGAGAGCCTGAAAGATGAATCCGGTTTTGCCGGGATGGAGTGTTGTAAGGAGGATTGGTAAGTGCGGTGCACCGATGCAAAACCTAAGCAGGGATTACATCGTGGTACACAAGTGGCGGTTGATAGTGTTATATGCCGTTGGGTGGAGTGGTGCCGAGCATGCTAGGGACTTGTTTTCTGATGAATCCCTTGGTGCCTCGCCCTTCTGGTCTCGGAATGCCTTGGATAGCTCGCGGCTCCTTCATCAATGACGGGTCCAGTCTGGCAGGAATTCTTGTAGTCACAGCACGATAGTCGCCTGGAAACTTTGCATTGGGCACAGGCACCGAGGCAGTCCTCCATATATGGTCGCTGGTATCAGCAAGATAGCCAGATGGCTTCACCTGCTTGCCTGGGCCCATGAACGAGTTTGAGGCTCCGTGGCTGGCCCGGATTGTAGACAGCCGGGAAAGCCCAACTGACAGACCTGGCCGGCCACGCGCCTTCTTGGCAACGAGGATCTCGTCAAAAAGCCGAATGTTCGGATTTGTAGAGGACTGCCGTTCCCTCTCATGGATGAACTCATTAAATGCTATAATCACATATTAATCTATATTCTCAAGCTCAATGAGGTGGCGATTTCTTACCCTGAGTCTCCTTCATCATGGTAGCATACTCCTGCTGATCATAGGGCAGGCTTCTGATGAATCCATCCATGTCAAATGCATAAAGCTGGCCATTTGATTTCTGATCTCTACTCGGCCGTCCAAGATATTTCCGATACGTGTAGAGAAGACTAGCAAGACAGCGAACAAAAGCGGCTCGAACTCTGTCAGCATGGAACGCCTCTGGGCATACCAGACAGACAGTAGCAAGACAGCGATTGTGTGCTACACACTTGCAACCTGTGCACTTGTACATTCCGTCACCGTCCGAGCGATCATCACAGATCGAGCATGGAGAAGATGCTTCGGTTGTGCTCCAGTTGAAGCAATGGCCTTCGACCCAGATCGTCGTCTCGGTGTTTCGAACCGGCTGTATTAGCAGATTAGGCATTACCGTTGAGGCGGCTAGAGTAGATTGCGCATATGTGGATGGGGCATAACCACCATATGATGACTGCGAATCTACAGAAATAGCAGAGATGGACAAACTAGGCCCGTGGCCATTGAGGAAAGGCAAGCTGGGTTTGTGTAGAGGAGCGTGCTTATCGACACCAAACGAAGAGCTTCGTCGAGATCGGTCGTCGAAATGGCCAGATTTCTTTTCCCTCAAAGTGGTCGTGAAAGCAAACCCCGAATCACTACGTGACACTGGAGTTGTCGGCATAGGAGGGAATGAGGTCGAAATGGGGGACACAGATGAAGGAGGACTGGCTGATTTGCCCGTGGGCGGCCGTTCCGACTTCGTGTGGTCCACTTTAGAGTGAGAGAAGGCGTTGAAAATGGGGATGCGCATTTGATCTGGCGAATCTGGCTCTCCAAACGTCGAAGAGTTCTGTGAGACCCATTTCCCAAGCGTACTAGCCGGCGGGCTGGCATTGAATAGTGTGTCGTTTTCCGCTGAGAATGCATCATATGGGAAGCTTTCGACTGCGTAAGGAGGAGCCCCTGTTGTAACTCCGTATCTCAGCTTGTGCGGTGCGGCAACTTGCAACAAGGAGTAAAGCTTTCGACGATGTTGCCGGGGTAGACGAACTGGCTGCGAAGTTGCATCAATCGTATCACGATCTAGATCGACAAGAACGTAGTCGTCATCGGGGAGAACGAGATCATCGTAGCGCCTCTCAACGCCGACAATATACGGGCACGGGGCGTCCAAAGCAGACAACAATCTTGCCGGTAAGACTGGTATGAAGATGCTAGCCCAGTTCAGGGGATACAGCAGACTGACGAGAGCATGGCAGGCTAGGTGTAGCATTGCCGTGTGAGAAGAGAGAAATATGATGCGAGATTCTGACATCGCATACTCAAACAGAGCCATGATGTTATCAAGGGAGAGGCACCGAAACAAAGCGTACAGATCGATATTCCGAGAGCCTGGGATTTCGTTGAGCGCTTCCTTTCGAGCGTAAAGACGGAGTTCTCGGACTCCCAGCTCAACTTGTGTTTTGGAACTGAGGGGACTGAATGCCTCCGTGCACAAGTTGACAATGTAGCGCTCCAGGGGCTGCCACCGTCCCACCTTAGGGGAACTGGGGGGCACTCTCAGAATAGCACCATCAGTCATGGGGACCGTCACTGCCCGAAGCCATTCTTTCCAAAAGGCCATCTTGGTGGCGTCTCTTCCGAGCACACCGTAGGCTCTCGGTACCCACAAGCCCGTTTCACCGGCTGTGAGCCCATCGATCTTGGAGGCTGCTCCGTGTCTCAGGGGTCGCAGCATTTCAGTCATCAGGGTGATCTTCTCCTCCACCGAGCTGATCTGATCGTCCAGCGTCTCTCGAGCTGGAGAACCGGACGGCACTGTAGGGAGTTTTGCCAATAGCTGGGAGAGGTGGGCTCGTTCATTAGCGAGCCTGCCGCCAAGGCTGGCGGCCAGCTCCCTCTCTTCATTCGACATGTGCCTCTGCCGCCACTGCTCACATCTCTTCTCAACGTCCTCGGCAACATCTGCACTCAGGGCAGTCCACACGATAACAGTAATACCATATATCTTGGAGTTGTCATCGGAGGTCATGGTGAAGCCGTGCCAGGTCGACCGCGGACGATCGTCCGATGAGACGATCTGGATGTCATTGGGGAAGGCGAACATTGGCACATAGTCAGGGAATTTACCCCTCCGCGGGATCTCATCTGTAGCATCCCTCGACGGGTATCTGTCCAGGAGGACGGGCTCGAAGCGCCTCTTGAGGGGGTGCATGTTCGGGTCGGCATTGAGCGGCTCGGGGGGAGGAATCACAGAGTTGTAGTTGCTCAGACGTTTTGCAGTCCGAATAGAAGCTAGAGGGTGCAAGTCAGTACATGATTGACCACAATATAGTGTTATCGTGGGGGGTAGGCCGACTCACCTGCCTTGGGAGCAGTAGGCTGCTTCCGCATGCTGTTCATGTCCCTGAAGCTCATCTTGCGACGGATACTGCCTCTGATGCTCCGCAGGGGGCTCTTACGGCCGCTGAGGTCACCATCTTCGGCCTTGATCCTCTCGGCTCGGGGGTTGACCATTGGGGGTCGAGCTTGCAGTTTGGCTCCGGCACTGAAGCTAAGATCGTCGAGGAAGTTCTCCCGCTCGACGGCAAACTTCAGCAGGGCCTTGTCGAAATCGAAGTCGCCCATGGAGGGGTCGTGGGGGATGCCATTGAAGATGTGACCGGCTTGTGGAGCGGTAGGTCGTATGGTGGCGCTGCTTCGATTGCTCCTGGTGTTCCCGTCGAGCTCGTCGAGGGTGTGCACGGAATTGCGGGCCTCGCTGGAGATTTTGGACAGCCGGTTGAGAGAGCTCTGGCGGGAATGACGGGCGGTGGCCCTGGTGGCCGAGGGGGCATTGTTCTCGGCAGTGTCTGGCTCGCCGTCTTCGTTGATGGTTTCGTCGAGCTGAGGGGAGGGCTGCGGGGCATCATTGTACGAAATGGCCTCTACACCGGCGATCCAAAAATAGTCGGCGAGAGGAGTCGAGGAGCTCTCCATGACAGCAAAGACAACAAACAGCACCCAAAACCAAAAAAAAAGGAGGACGGAAGAAGAAAAGGAAGAGGAGAAAAGGCACCTCCAGGCACACCTAAGCCTTCATTGGGACTTTTCCACCAGCGGCAGCAGCAGGCGGCGGGCTGTCCTGAGATGCTGGACGGGGTGGTGTTGCTTGGAGGTGACGGCGGTGATGGTGTTTGTTCGATGGCCTTGCAGAATACGGTAGATAGGTAGGTAGGTAGGTCGCAGGTGGAACGGCAGACGGCGGTGCAGTAAGTGAAACTGCCTACCTTGCCTAGGTATCTATCCTGCCAGATCAATCAACCTGAAAGAGAAGCCTTCCTTACTATGAAGAGCGAGAGAGATGGATGGATGGATGGGGCGTCCCGTCTTTTGATTCACGCACGCACGCACGCACGCACGCACTCACATCAGTCTAGGATTTTTGGTTTGGCTAAGAGGTGCTACGCAGTACCTAGGTAGGTGGGCTGGCTAGCATGCCTGGGGCTTGGGGGGCTCGAGAGGGGGGTACCGGTACCTTAGTTGGGGTGTGGTGTGGTGTGGTAGGGTTCCAGGGTTGGTTCGTACTGCAAGAGGCGGGCCTTGTCTGTGCGTACACGCGTACGGCATCCCCTGTAAAATACCTACCTAGGTACTCAAGTATGCAGTAGTAGTCTACTTAGGTGCCCAGGCAGGTACTACGCAGCACTGTAACTGCTGTAGCGTGCCTCCCGCTAGACATGCATGTAAGGTACAGTACCTGGTTGAAGGCACACGCCGCCTTTTCCTTTTTTTTTCCCTCCTCCTCTTTCCCCTCTCAATTTGATGTTCTTCACCATTTTTCATCGTACAAGTCACTCTGCTCGTCTGTTTTGCCAAGTGCTTCCTGTAGTGATAGATAAGAGGGAGGTAGGCAGGTAGGTAGGTACAGTAGGTAGGTAGGTCAGATATCTGGATGACTACCTAGACTGGACTGCTGCCCATGGAGGAGGTGGTAAGGCACCTACGCCTACTTATAATCTATCATATGCATTCATTCGTTCGTTCATCCGTCCGTCTTGGTCAGGATGTGGGTGATATGTGATATGACTGGCAATGCCTGAACACTCACTCCTCGTGTAGGTATCTAGGTAGGCTGAAGTAGAGAGTAGAGGTGAGTGAGATAAATCAGCCAGCAGCAGCTTCAAGTGTCAGCCAATGGATCGGATCAGACCTCTGCACCGGGATGGGACAGGGCCGGCCTTCCTCTTGTGCTCACTGCTCACCGGGGTCTCTTACTGTACTGTACACTATACAATATTGCACTCTTGCCACTTCACGAAAGGAGGATTCAGACCGTTTATACCCAAGTACCTCTTACGCGAGGAATGGGCCAGGGTTGCAAGATCTTCTATTGAGGATTGAGGGGGGTTGTGGGTTGTCTAGAAGTTAGAGTAGGGCGACGATTATCGAATGATTTTCATGTGCGATACACACCCCACTAACCCCCCCAGAATGTAATGTCCCTCATCCCAACACCTATCAAATAACCATTTGCCCTATGGTGATTGGTAGAGTCTATAAGTCACTTGTAGGCTGGCATACCTCCTTTCCCTTGGGTTCACAAGTATCAGTTTGCAGTGGTGTCAGCATATACAGGCGAAATGATGGAGGGAGAGGCGGCGGCACGAGTAAGGAGAACCCACCATACCTAGGTAGTCACTTACTTACAAGGCAACCCTCTCTTCAGATAAGGGGCATGCAAACACTTCAGCCCGTACCTACCTAAGGTAGCTGCTGTGAGCCCAGGTCTTTCCAGCTTGTGGTGGCCCGGTGCCTCTGTCAGGCATTGATTAATGATTCATTGCAGCTTCCGGAACCATAGAGTCTCTCGAGAAGCACTTGCTCTCTACCTAAGGTTCATAACCGGTACGCACATGTCATGCAGTTTGCTCTACCTGATCCAATGGGTGGGGAGATCTTAGTGAAGTGAATCTGCACCCACGCTGTATACCCTTGCTCTTAGGCAGTTTGGTCAAGCGACTCTTCACCTTACAGGTCGGCGTATAGTCATGCTCCAGGCCTGACACTCCCAACTCGAGTATTGAAACTGTGCTACTTGTCAAAACCACCACGGGAGAACCTCTGCATATCTGTTGCATTGTCTCCTTGGTCCAAGCCGCGGCTGGGGACAACCCAGATTCACGTGAAGTGGAAGTTGGCGTCTAGCCTTGAAGAGCGATCTCACTCACTTACACATGAACACTAAAAGTACGTCCCAATTTGGCGTATAGCACTGGTCCATACCTTGTGATGGCACCTAGTTTCGAGTCGTTGCGGGGTTCCGCATGGGCGAAGAAGATTGTCTTCTTTACATATGTATACGAATTGGCATAGTACCTGTTTGTATCCTCGCGCTGTTCTAGCCGGAGTTGAAGTCGCGGAGTCGACGCCATTCCTGATGCCCAGCCAGCTACGCTGTAGCAGTAGACTAAAGTGCTGTGCAGCAACAGACTTGCCCAAGCCAGGCATCTTGTCGTCGATCAATGCATTCATCCATCTCGACGGCCCTGGCTCGCCTGGGTCCTGGCCTGCACGAGTCTCCTTTCGTAAAGTGCAACCCATCCGCCAGGGTCGCCCCCTGCAAGGCCCATCGACTTAAGCCGCCGAATCTGGTGAGTGGTCAGGGCAGGACGGCCAGTAGCGAGCGGTAATAGAGGACTTCCCTTATAGGCTCTCTACCCCATTCAATATATCATCCGTGCCATTCGCCGAGTGGTGTTGTTCGGACGGGGACCTGCAGTATGCCGTGGCCAGCGTTTGAAGCAGGTACAGTACAATTACGGCCTTGATCCTAATGCCTTACTCGCCTGAATACTGGATGTAAATCTAGGCGGAGAACAGGACACTGAAAATGTCATATCGTTCCATAGATGTCGAGAGCCAATTTAGTCGTAACTGACACAAGGTAGTTTCCTATTTAGTTCCGCTCACTCAGCATTGCTTCATGGAGGATAGAATAAAACAAAATAGGCAAAAGTCTGCGCCGAGAATTCTTGTTCTGAAAATCGAAATATTCTCTCGTTCCACGCAACTCACAACACGTTGCTAGCTTCGCCGCCAAGTGACTGAGACAAGGTACGGCACGGAACCACCACGAGGCTGCCTCGCATCTACGCGACCATCCTTGATCCTTGCCCCTGAATCCGAACTTGAGGGACAATATGCCAAAAAGTCTTTGGACAAAACGACAATGGACTGCGTCCATGAACTTGATTACCGCTGGTCTCACGTTATGGAACTGGTTGGCACTCAGCAGACATATAATATGGTACCTTGTCGGAAATATTCTCATATGTCACACAACGAGCACGTATTGACAGGGCTTCCGGCGTGTGCCTGCATCTGCACCATTTTTGAGACAGTGGTGTGCATCCCGATGCCTCTTCTGGGATCCCGCGGGTCCGCCAACACGGGTGGCTGACCGCCTAGGTATGCACTTTCTAAGCCCATCGAATTTACATAGCGAGCATAGCAAACCACAGCTGTCCTTAGAAAGCCGGCTTCAATATGCAGCGTAACGCAGATTGGCGGCTGAAGGTATGGGGCATGCCTTTATTCCCAATTCGTCTGTGTAGATGCCCAAACTACGTGCTATAGCGTGTGTCAAAGTAAAACCTCAGCAAGAATGTCAGGGTTGCTTCTACTTAGCTTCCCGGTCTAGACCAACCCATGCCAATTCTCTGTTCTTATATACACGCAGACTTTCCGAGTAGGTACACGTACCTATCTTCACTAATTTCGGGACTAGTTGCGAGAATGTGCCTTAGCAGGCGTTTCCAGAAAAGACAATTGACCTTATATTTTGACATGTCTTAGACCGAAAGCTCTTGAGCACTCAGAAAGGCAAGCATGAAGCTAGATGCCATATACATTCCTGAAGATCTGTATTATACAACCCACGATGCCCATGCAAGATGCAACGTAGTAGAAACACCCATTGATGGCCATCCCTTGGGAATCACATGTCAAAACATGCCACCATTTGGGGTAGGCGTTCTCTCAAGGGAGACCGTCCTGTGAGTAGTCCGGTAGGGGCATGCGGCACTACAGAAAAGCCTTACGCCTAAAATCTCGTCCTCTGTTCTTTGTTGGACCTATTCTTTCGGCCGGCATGTTTTCGTCAACACCGTGGAAAGAGAACTCCTAGACATCCCAGAAGACGGGATTGTAAGATCCAGCAATAGAAATACAACAGTGAGTTGTGTTGATATCTGTACCAACTTGAACGAAGGCTGCTTCCTGTAACGAGCTACGCCCAGTCGAAGGCTTCACGCTGAGATATACCGATTTCTCAGGCTCAAAAGACCTCCACGCGGCCATCAACGCATGCGGATTCGTAGCAAGTAGTTGCGTTTTAGCACGGGAAGAAGATGCCAGTAGACGCATGACTTCTTATTCTTTCCCGCGTCTCTTCTTAAACGTACCGAGTTCCAAGCTTCCCTGTTGACAGAAAGCCTCGATTCCCCATCTCACTCCGCCAACCAACGCCGAGCGTTCCAAACGTGATTCGTCCATCCTGCTCCTTAACCCCTTCTTGTCCTTGAGCGGGCGCCTCAACAACGAAGCACACCTGCTCGACCTCACCAGGGTGCATTGACGGCCTGGAGCCCCGACTTGACTCCCAGTTGCAGTCTGTGTATGACAAGCTGGGCTCCAAGTCTAGCAGAACTCGATCCAGCTGAATCGTATCCTCACTGCAATTCTCCAACTGCGCTTCGAGGACCCATTTCCTGCCCCCCTTTTCCGTAGCAGCTAG
Source organism: Phaeoacremonium minimum UCRPA7 (assembly GCF_000392275.1). Lineage (NCBI taxonomy): Eukaryota > Fungi > Ascomycota > Sordariomycetes > Togniniales > Togniniaceae > Phaeoacremonium > Phaeoacremonium minimum. The sequence continues at coordinate 20,096 of NW_006921436.1, forward strand.
CGGGCCGGCTTTTGTTCGGACGATGAGCGAGGCCTTGCATATGAACTGATACAGCTTCCTAAATGTCCTCGTCCGGCCGCTCGTGTCCGTTGCCTCATAATAGCTGACGGTAACAGCCAGCACGTAGCTTCCCTCCTCCTTGAGATCAAAGTTGACTACCCTTTGTAATGTCTGCCCCGGTGTCAAGTCCACCCCTTTGCTGTTGGCGTCGGCGGCACCAGGGCCAAGATCCAGCTTGACGGCGGACGCAGACCCCGGGGTCTTCATCTCAGCCTCGATGCGTACATCCCGTATTTGCTTAGCAGCGGGGGCGGTGGGTCCTCCCTCCAGATTCGAATCAGTCTCTGGCGCATCATGGTTTGCACAGAGTGTGCAGCTGAACGTCTCTCCGACGTAGGCAGAGCCAAAGGACGGAGGAAGGTTTAGGATAGGGCTCAAGATGAACGGCTCGGGATTGGTCCCGCCATTGGAGCTGTAGGCCAGAGATGCTGCCAAAGGTGCTGAGTGAGCGGACGGTGTAGATAACGGCGGCTGCAGGGGGTGCTGTGCGACAAGAGAAGGTCGAGAAAGCCTGTGGTTGATTGTTAGCTCAAGGTCGCGGGCTGGAGGGTAGCTTCGTCGTCAAACCGCCCTGGACACTTACCGCAAGACTTTCAATGAAATCGAATGAGGTTCCTTGACAGGATCATGAGACGGGTAACGCTGATGGCTCATGGCAGACGGCGGATCATAATTCCTAGCGAGGAGCCTCGAGGGTATGATGGCAAGCTGGCATGAAGGGGGTGTCGGGAGGTCTTCAGTGTGGAGGTTTGGCGTTTATCGGTCACTGGGAGCTTCAAGTTGGGAAAATGACCCCACCTGGGGCAACTAAGATCTTATCTACAGAGCCGGCCTGCCCAGGTACTGTACTGTAGATGCTTAGTCTACAGCGGGAGCCACTAAATTTAGATCCACCAATTCAGCCTCAATTTTGATCTCTGTCAATTTTACATCAGGTGTTCAGACTCGCAAATTACCTGGGATACCTCACGGTGAATCTTTTGGTGCAATTTTCCTACATATTACAACTTGAAGCTTAACTATATACGTAACGATTACCTTCATACCTGTCCACCACACTCAGCCTCTTTAATCAAGAGACTTCAAAGCTGCATTAAGTCCCCCCTGATTCGGCGGACCGGGTTTCTCACTACCATGCTGTGAGCATTCTCCGCTTTGAGTGATCTCAATTAATATTCACAGGCCTGGGGGAGGTGGAACCTGCTTAACAATTAAGTAGTTGGCCCATGAAGACAATCAAGGGCTACTTACTGCACCGTAGCTACCTCCTCCTGGAGGCGGAGGCGGAGCTGAGCTAGATGGTGGTGGCGGAGGAGGAGCTTCACTCGGAGGAGGTGGAGGTGACGCCGAAGCACCTGGAGGGGCAGGGCTGCCTTGCTGCTGCTGAGCAGCCATAGCAGCTGCGTAGTATTGCTGGTAATACTGAACATATCTGAGAGTAGATTAGCTTGTCGCCTCTATTCGGTTTGCACAGGAGTTCCTACCCAGCATAGCCACCATACGCTGCGTAAGGATCCTGGCCATTAGCTCCAGCGCCTGCGTTCGCGTAGTATTGGGCATATTGACTGTAATCAGTTGTCGAAGGAGTACCGCTAGCTCCAGGGGGCGGGGACGCGGAATTGCCGGCTCCTGGTGCGGGAGAGTTGTAACCGCCATAGCCTTGGTATGACCCAGAATGGCTGCCATGTCGATCGCTGTAGCCTCCGGAACCACCATAATTGCGTGGTGGCCGGCTCTTGAACTCCTCGTATTGTTCCTGGACATTGGCAAGTAAGTCTTCACAGAGCTCTTTTGCCTTCTGGACCATGTTGGGATCCGGCCCGCTGCAAATGTATTAGCACGTTATCCTGCATCGCAGGCGTATTTCACTTACGTGACATGAAGATACATGTCCTCGTCACTCTCACGCCCAGTGGCCGTCTCTAGATAGCCAGAGCCGCGGCCTTTGATCTGAACGCGGCAACCCGTCTCCTGTTGAATGTGTTTGACATATGCGCCGCCGTGACCAACAACTTGTGCTCGAAGATTGAAACCCGGAACTGACTCAAGCGTGATCGGAATTCTTTCTTCAGGCCATTTGCGCTGAGACAATTGTCAGTGATTGTTTCCCAGCTTGAGGAAGGAATATAGCTATACTCGACCGAATTCATCTCGCTCAACTTGCTCTTGGTCTCGGCGTCGGAAGCGACGTTCGTCGACCAGCTGAGGGAGCTCCTGCTTCATCATTTCCTCAATCTTCTCGACCGCCTTCTCAAGACCCTCCTTCGATGTACTTGTAACATGCAGATAGAGAGGAGGATTCTGGTTCCGCACATGAGCTGCCGAATAGGATATTCACAGAGTACGACGGGACTTACGACTGCAGTGGCCATGCTCTTATCTGGGTAGTAGCTTCCACGGGTGGTGACATCTTGAAGATCTAGTTAACTTCTTGCTCTCAAACGGCTAAGTTATCAGGTTGAGCGTACCAGCGCCGGTCTCATCTTTAATCTAAATCAAGCAGCCGATGTCAGCAATTGCCAAAGAGGGGAGCCTTGTGCCAGCTATCAAGCTCCATGTAAGCAAGACTGTTCCCATACAACTTCAAGAACACGAGAAAGGAAGGAGACAGAAGCCAGGGCTAGCTGTGGGCAGAAGTCTGGGTGAATCAGCAAGAATAACCAAGAACAAATTTACCATTTTCTGAGTAGACCCCTTGGTCAGGAGATAACGGTTTCGAAGATCATTGACTTCTATGTCCTTAATGTAGTCGCCATCTGCAATGTAAATCTCACCGTTGATGGTGCCACTTGATGCGCCGCCAGCGTCTGAAGGCTTGGTAGCAGATGAGACCGATGATGACCTAACCGGTGGAACATCGACGTGCTGAATCCCCTTTCGAGCTTGAAGCTGGGCATTGATCTTGGCGGCGGCGGCAGCTATTAGACATCCCAGTCAGCAAGAAGACTCCATTTAACGACAGTATTTTTCTATGACATACCGGCAGCGGCAGCGGGATCCAGAGGCGACTTCTTGGGCGAGTCTGGGGCGGGAGGGGCAGCATCTCTCAAAGGGCTTCTCTCGCGGATGGATTCATGCTTTCTCGCAGGAGGTGACCTTGAGCGGCGATCAAATCTCGAAGCCCTCTTAGGCTCTGGTTCGGTCTGGTCGAATCGCGACCGCTTAGCGCTTCTTCTTTCAGTGTCATCCATTGTCGCGATGGTTTGTCTCGTGGGCGCGTTGCTTCTAGTCAGCCTGACAATTGTTGCCAAATTGAATGTCGCATGCACAGCAGCCGTGTTTCCTTGTGCCTGTGTTCCTCTGATAGAAGCTATCAGATTGAACAGGATGCGCCGGGGCTAATCAATCGTGTGGTTGGTGCGACAAGGTGGGAAAACTCGGCCTCGACAGATAGCTCTCGAAACGAAGAAGGCTGCGAGCAAAAGCAAAAGCAAACGTTCCCGGTTTAAACTCAGGTGGTCATAGCGCCAAAAGCACACTAACAGCCAGTGCCTAGGCTGAATTGCCTATACGTAGGTACCTAGGTACTTAAGGGCCTAGAGATAAGTACCCAAGTACCTCTAGGGTGGTAATTCAACGATCTGGAGAAAACGCACGGGCCAGGCGCACTGTGTTAGGACGGGAAAGTCCCCTGCTCCGAACAAAGCTCCGATCTCTGAAAATTTCCAGGCCGAGTCTCGACAGCATACGGTGAGTCAGAAGAAGCCCGCCTCTGCTTTTAATGCTCCCAGGCTTGCCAATCGACCCTTGAGAGCCCAGAGAAGCATCAGTCTGACCCGGGGCACAGTCGTTGGCCTCACAATTGGTTGGACCATGGCATCTCGAAGCCTCTCCCTACTGGCGCCGCCTCTGCGGGCAGCCTCCAGCCAGCTTCGGCCATCGCTAGCCGTCATCGCCCCAATCGCTGTGAGATACAGTTCCTCCAGCAGCTCCACGTCTGCAATTGCCTACAAGGCACTCCGAAGACGTCAGGCTCCTCTCCCAACAACCGATGCACCGTCAGCTTGGTCGGCCCAGGCCGCCGTATCCAACATCCTCTACGAGACACCCCCGCCATCGATGGTGCCCCCGAAGCGACACATCCTCAATTGCTTGGTCCAGAACGAGCCCGGTGTGCTGTCCCGAGTGTCTGGCATTCTAGCCGCTCGTGGCTTCAACATTGACTCCCTCGTCGTATGCAGCACCGAGGTCGAGGATCTTTCACGGATGACAATTGTCCTCACTGGTCAAGATGGCGTAGTAGAGCAGGCTCGACGGCAACTAGAAGACCTTGTTCCTGTTTGGGCAGTCCTCGATTACACAAATGCTCCGCTAGTCCAGCGTGAGCTTGTTCTAGCCAAGATCAATATCCTTGGCCCCGAGTACTTTGAGGAGCTCCTCGCTCATCACCGAGAAATCACGGCTGTTGACGCCGAGGGGGAGGAAGGCCAAGAGGCGTTCGAGCAGAGCCTCGAGGAGACGTCGAACGACTTCCACCCCAGAAGCCTTGCCGCCAGCCAAGCGCTGCGTTTAAAGCACGAGCATTTGAAGAGCATTACCTATTTCACGCACCAGTTTGGAGGCAAGGTTCTAGATATCAGCACTAACAGCTGCATAGTGGAGGTGTAAGTGTTCTTCTGACTCCAAAATTGTACGCAAAACGCGCGCTAACCCAGTGTAGGTCTGCGAAGCCCTCTAGGATCGACTCGTTTTTGAAGCTTATTGCGCCGTTTGGAATATTGGAGTCTGCTAGGACCGGATTGATGGCTCTGCCTCGTTCTCCTTTGTATGGTCCCAACGAGGACACTCTGGTAAAGGAAGCGGATGAGGTTGTGGATGCTAGCCAGCTGCCGCCCGGTTAAAAGGCGTCTGAATTAATTGATTTGTAAAGTTTCTACACAAACCGATCGCGATGTAACCTGGTGTTGCATGATGTTGTTTGACTCCGTGACTCCTCCAGCTTGCCCGATATGCCTGATCTCATCACATCGGTATTTTTTCTATTTCAAGACCCATTCATGACCATCCTCACCTCGTCTCTACTCTCACCTGCTGCATTCATACGATCTTTCCCTTCTTTACCACAAACGCCTCCAAAGCAGCTGTGGCCTAGTTAGTTGGAGCTTTTCCCGTGAGTAAATGCGTACATACCGACTGCAGACCACAAGCGGTTCTCGGCCTCTGGGAAGACGAGAGATCGATCACTGTAGAAGACTTCATCTGCTACTTCCTCAGGATGCCTCGGCAGGCAGTGCATAAACTTCCAATCGGCCTTCGCTCCACCCCTCTTTGCAAGCTCATTCGTGATCTGATATCCAGCGAAAGCTTCCAGCCGCTTCTTGGCCTCTGCTTCTTGGCCCATTGACACCCACGTGTCCGTTACGAGGATGTCAGCATCTTTGATCGCTTCTTCAGGGACGGTGGTCTCCGTCAGCGATCCAGGTGTCTTCACGTCAGATGCCGCGGAGAGGACGAATTGCTTCATGGCAGTTGGGATGCCGTAGCCACTGGGTGAGGCAACAGAGATGTCAACACCGAGTTTGACACATGCTATCGCTAAGTCGAAGAGGACATTATTTGAGTCACCAACCCAGGCGATCTTGAGACCTTCCAGGCCTAAGCTTCCCCCCGTTGACGAAGATGAGGGGAACGCTTCATGGATGGTGAGAAAGTCGGCGATGATCTGTAGAGGGTGGAAATCGTCCGAGAGAGCATTGATGACGGGAACGCTGGAATCCTTGGCCAGGTTGGCCACGTCAGAATGAGGGCCAACCCTGGCGACCATGCAAGAAGTCATTGAGGATATGACCTTTGACGTATCATACAAAGATTCGTTGACCTATAAACCACGTTAGCGACAGGTTTTAACATACTGGCCTACTAGAGTGCGCTCATACTCCGAGTTGGATGTCATCCTTGCCTAGGAACATTGGATGACCACCTAGCGCAGCGACCGCCGCCTCTGTCGAGACGCGGGTCCTGGTGCTTCGTTTGCTGAACATCATTGCCACTGTTTTGCCGGCCAGTGCGCCATCCAGGCTTGCAGGCACTTGGCCCCCTTTGATAGCTGTCTTGTGGGCAGCCGCATTTCGGACCAGGGAGGAGAATTCAGCGGCTGTCAGATCGCCAATTGACATCAAATGCCTGGGTTTCGCGGCGCTTGAATAAGCACGTTTTTGAAGGCAACGAGCTGCCGTTATTGTCGCCTTGCGCATCATTCTGTCTATGTTGGCAAAGAAGAGTGCCGGCTGGTAACTCAGGTTACTTAACTTGATGGTGTAACGTTGATACGGTCCAAAACACAATCAATGGTCAATACCTTGATGAGAAGAGTGGTATTGAGATGTGTGTGAGATATTCAGAGTACCTAGATATGGTCATTAGAAAGGGTGTGACTCGAATGGGTTTGCGAGAAGAGTGCGGTGAGCGAGGTGAAGCCTGCAATGTGAAGTGACTCGATGACTTACAAAACTCTTTAAGTCACTTGTCTATGCGGACTGGCACAATAGAAATATTCTTCCTTGGTTTCTTCCTGCAGCAAGGCGATCACGCGCTTGAACAAACAAACAGCGTTACTCCAATGAGAAGTCCAATTGGATTGAGCAGCAACGGATCTGAGACCCCGTGGTCTTTGCTCTTTCTCTTATGAACATCAACCCTGGCACAGGACAGAGAGAGAATATTTTCTTCGGCGATGCGATGCAGGCTGGTTGTGACTCTGAGATACTTCATCTGTCCAGTCACAGGCCTGAGAAATAAGTGCCCCGCTCTCAAGGTCTGGTGGCTCCGTCTAAGCCAAGACTGTGCCTTGCACTGCCAGCTGCACTGTCTTGAATGTGCCTGCTAGAGTTTGCGCTACAGTGTATCGGTACTGCTGTACCTGCACCAGCTTCCCCCGCCGTTCCCTTGTGGAGGTAAGGTAGGTACCTACCTCAGTGCTACGCTGCCCAACAAAGCGACTTGTCCCGCCCTCAGCCACCCTGAACTGAGGTCTCTCATGTGACCCTGCCTGAAGTGATGCCGCCTCAAACCGCTTGGCAGAGTCGTGGACGGAACGTCATCATCCATCTCACTCATTCACTCACTTCCTGCCATTCCTGCCTCCTTGAATGACAGGCTTGTCCTCACTTATTGAGGCTTGTCTTCCATCGCAACGTATAGCTATTTGCATATTGCCAAAGCCCATCCATCTGTTACTCTAACGTACTGATCGGGAAACTCGCATTCGCTCAGTGTGTTCAGGCGCCGTCCCGACCACTCTCTGGAGTCTCGGTCGGCCTGGTCATGTCTATCAGACAGCGCTAACTTTCCATTCTCCTTCAAACGCTCATCTGTTCGACTGTACATTGTCAAAACATTCGAAGCAATGACAGACTCCGAAAGATCACCGTTGCTGTCTGCGACAGCGCGGTCCAGATCACCAAACGCCACACCAGACACATCTATTGAATCCACGCCTCTTCTCTCCAGCCAGAATGGAACATCTCGATACGACGGCCAGGTCTCGCCAGAGCCCGTTGGGAGCCCGCGTCCAAGCTCATCTGGCTCGGCGTCCGTGGCTACGCAGACTTCCTCCAAGTCGAGGTCTCGGCGGTGGCCTTCTATCATAGCTATGATCATTCTCGCACTGCTCTCCATTGGGGTCATCTCTGTTGCTTTCGTCGTTCCTGCCGCTGTTGAAGAGTACGCTAAGGAAGCCGCCGTTCTTGAGCCCACCAATTTGTCACTCGAGTCTATCACTGCTGATGGCTTGCGCGCGCGTATTCAAGCCAACTTTCGACTGGATGGATCGAGGGTCAAGAATGATTACGTTAGACGCGTGGGGAGAGTTGCTACCTGGGTCGTGCGGGGGCTGGGGACTGAGAAGACAAAGATCAGTGTGTATCTTCCCGAGTATGACAATACGTTGCTGGGCACCGCGGCTGTTCCACCCCTGGCCATTAGCATCGTGGACGGTCATAATACTGCCGTTGACTTTGTCGCCGATCTCGTCCCCGGAGACGCGGAGGGTATTCGAGCAATTGCAAACGAGTGGCTAGAGGGAAGACTCGGGACACTCCGTGTGCATGGCATCGCCGACATACAGATCAAGTCAGGCATCATTCCCCTCGGCACACATACCGTGTCCGAGTATCTGACATTTGAAGGTCAATACCTCTACCGTTCCTTTGCATCTTTGTATTTTGGAGAAAAATCCATCTTCTAGCTTCAAACAGGAGGACAATATGATGCTACTTGCCCGTCTCTTAATTGTCTTGTGGTAGTTGAGCCATTGACTAATGCGATGTGCAGCCAAGAAATTGCCCGAAGTTCCTGAATACAACATCACCAAGGTCAACTTCCGCGAGACTCCTATCCCCGGTGTTGACAAAAAGGCTATGGCCGCCGACATTTCTCTTACAGCATTCAACAAGTACCCGATCCAGGTAGACGTCCCTGAGCTGGGCTTCGAAGTTCTCGTACCAGATTGTGGGCAGTCAGACCCCTATATCCTTGTTGCTGATGCTGTCACTCGTCCCGTCACCATCCGGCCCCAGTCCGATGTCGTTCTCGATGTCCAGGGTCTGGTCCGAGAATTGCCCGAGTCATTAACACGAGAGTGTCCTGATTCGAAATCATCTCCTTTGGATCTTCTCCTCAAGCAGTACCTCGGTGGTGAGGCGGCTACTGTGTTCGTGCGTGGGAAAAAGCAAAGTGATTCTGAGACACCGGACTGGCTGGGTGAGATCTTGGCCAGCGTCACGGTTCCCGTACCTTTCCCCGGCCGGACATTCGACAATCTCATCCGGAATTTCTCTCTAGCCGATGTTCATTTCACAATGCCGAACCCTCTCGCGGATCCTGATGACCCTGATGCGAACCCTACAGTCTCTGGAGAGATCCAAGTTATTGCAACTTTACCTTCTGAAATGAATTTTGAAATCAACGTGACTGGCATCAGAGCCTCCTCCGATGTCTTTTATCGTGGCAAAAAGTTAGGCGAGCTCAACTTGCGGCGCTTTCAAGCGGCCAACACAACAAAGCTACCAGCTACCGACGAGCACGAGGCAGAGCTGATGATTCAATCGCGTATCAAAAATGCGCCTCTCAACGTGACGGATAGCGACGTTCTAACGGATGTGATCCAAGCGATGTTATTCGGCGGAAAGAAGCTCATTCTAGACATCAAGGCTCGCGTAGATGTCAAGGTCCAAACCGTCCTCGGACAGCTTGTCTTGAAGGATGTTCCCACAGAGGGAAAAATCCCATTAAAACGTCCGTCTTCACTTTGGTAGTGTTAGTCTCCTTAGCTGTCCAGTAGGACTTGCAGCTTGTAGCGAAAAGTCAACTTCCTTTACACATCCCCATGACAGTATGCTGATTGTTCGCAGCTCTTCCACGACAGACCATTGGCAGCTTGCAACCGGAGGTCGGTGCAATCGAGATACTTGACACTGCCTATAAGTCGATAACCTTGCAAGCCCGCGTAAACATCACAAACCCTACACCATACACCGCTCACATCCCCGCCTTCAGCATACACGTTCTTAGCAACGGCTCTCTTGTTGGCGCAGCCACCGCCGAGAACTTAGATGTCATCAAAGGCAAAAACACCAATCTGCTTATCACTGCAAAGTGGAATCCATCAATGGGGGGCGATCGAGGCGAGGAACTAGGCCGAGAGCTCTTATCACAGTATATCTCAGGCCTCAACACGTCCCTCACACTTCGTGCCCATAGGGATAGCATACCCGGCCAGCCGCTTCTCGGAGAGGCTCTATCGAAACTAAATCTCACGGTTGTGGCACCTAAATTACACGTTCCAGGAGGCGACGAAAGTGAAAAGGGACACTTTATCCGCGAAGCAACATTCCATATTTTCTCTTCATCGGCAACATTCACGCTAGTGTCGCCTTTGCAGCACAATACGCTGTATATAGAGCATATAAATGCCACGGCATTCTACAACCGTACCGAATCTGTCGGCAAAATTCTGTACGAATATCCGTTTGCTGCACCACCGGGAGAGTCCCAGACGCCAAGGCTGCCAGTGGAGTGGTCACTTGGATCAGATGGTTATGAGAAAGTCAGAAAGGCGCTCGGCGGGCAATTAAAGCTGGACGCTGCGGCTGTGGTAGGAGTAAGGCTGGGCAACTGGAAAGAAACTGTATGGTATGAGGGCAGGGGTATTGGTGCCAAGGTGAGGCTATGACACATATCAGTGGTCATGTAGTCTATTCGTTTCACCGGGCGTATTCGGCGTTGGCGTCAAGAGGAACTTAGTGCTGTAATAGAGGTCGAAATCCGAAATAAGAAATACCGCAAAGCCATGCAGTTCAGTTGAAGTTGTATTATCTCAGGCTACAGTAACTATGAGACGGCCTTGATCCAGTGGCATGCACATTTTGTCATGGACCTACGGGAATTTTATAAGATCTAAAGTTGCTCGACGAAATATGCGACTTGCTGCTGCTACGTTACCCTGTGCTTTGACTCAGCGCCGTTGGCAACTTCAACGTGCAGTCGACTCTACCATATTAACAACCCACTTTACCGGGAGCTCGTGAAGTGTCCCTTTTACATAGATGGGTGCTACGGGATTATACAGTATTGCTCATTCTCTTATTCTGTCACTCTGCTGTTGAGACACGGCCTTCTTTCTGATTGTGAGACGAATCAAAATTTACAAATCCACTCATTGAGTAGCTAGCCACAGCACACGTTCAAGATAACTTCAAGGAGTTCATACACTCCATTCCAAGAAGGTGATCTCCAGGGCACGGCCCAATGTGTGTCCACAGAAGGCTTATTATATGATCAACATGAAAGGTGGATAAATCGATGAACAAAGAGAGCTCAGAATCATACTGTTTCAAGTAAATCACAAACAGACATCACACGCGCAATGTGCGTTAAGTAGGGCCTCAATACCTACATCTACATTTCCTCTGATACCTGGTCATTGCAAGTACTGGTTGAAAGACATATCAGAGCCTTACTGTATGGTTGAGCTGCAGATACCCGGACCATGTCATGGACACCCCACCCAGGTGCTGCTTTGCAGCTGTTGCACAGCACCGGCAATTGCTCGTCTGTTCTTTGCCCGACCTCATGCATGGCTGTTGCCAGAGACCTGTCACTTCGGATGGACACAGGGCAATGAACCAAACAGGCCTCTCCGCAGCCATGTGACATGTCCTGAACAAGGTGGACTAAGAGTGAACAAACAGTCAAACAGGCCACACCCATCTCTATTGACACCACACTGGGAATAAATCAAGGTCAAGTTAACTATTGAGCCTTTGCCCCTTCCTGTCTAAGTTGAGGTAGACTGGAAAGAGAGAAAGGTCAGCGCTTTAGAGGGCAGCGAGTGACTGCCCTCATAGCTTCAAAAAGACTCGTGGCAAGAAGACGACTCATAGCTCCTTCCCGAGTCGACAAACCAAGCTGGTGGTATCCACCTGCCTCCTTATCTAGGTTGATCCTACCTGGCCGCTCCTAGCAAGATGGAGGCCATCTCCAGGAAAGAAGCAAAGGAGCCTCCAGACGCCCATCTGCTGCACCACGGCGCAAATGCTCCTCCATCACCTCCACCGTCACCCAAGCCTGCTCCTGGTGCTCCTCCTCCTATACTCTCAGCTCAGCAACCACCTCCATCTGAGCCTCCTTTGACCTCTGACAACACCATCGCTGAGACCACTTCAACCATGGCACCCGGCGGAGGCAGCCGACGACCTCCCCCTAGAAGGGAGGCGGACCTGAGCGTGGTGCTCACCATGCCCCAAAAGACCGACCTCATCACACTTGTGACCGCCATTATGGAGAATATGCAAGCCAAGGTGATTGAGACCTTTCAGTATTGTGGAACTGAGCTGGCGAGGAGCCAGACCAGTGTCAAGATTTGGGTCTACACCCCGGAGATGGTGAGCCAGAAGGTGAGTCTCACATGGGTCTATCTTGAGCTGACTCCCTCCCATTTCGACCCATGCGTCTAGTATGGGGCCACAGTGAGGCTATCACGCTGCTAACCCATCGCTAATACCCAGGCTGCCCCTGAGGCTATGAGCCCGTCCATGGCAGAACTCAAGAAGGACACATTGGCTGCATTCAAGAAGTGGCAGACTCATGTCATGAGAAAGCTCAATGAAATCACCGTCGTCGTCAACAGCAATCCTACACAGCAACGTCAGAGTGGCCCGTCTCGAGGCGGCGCGCTCAACCAGCGAGGCAATCATCATGGTAAGTCAAGCATGCACCTTTGCCTACTGAGACCCCAAGTCATCTTCGTCATCTTACAGGGATTCAATGCCCATCCGACGAGAAGTAGCCTGTGTCTTCGACGAAGATTGCAAATATCCCAGGCCAGCCAACCGTCGGTATCTGCTTAAAGAAGCTGACCAAATACATCAGGGACATTCGGGACCAGGAAAGCGTTTACCGAGGCTATTCCCACCGGATCAAAGCTCTATTCACCACTACCGACGTCCTTGTCCAGTCTTCAGATAGACAAGAGAAAGCTTCTCCTCCGTGCCCTTCTGCTCCAGACCTTGTCAATCGATCACTACGCCTCGTACTCTCGAATCATGATGCTCCATGTTACATCCTCCCTACGCCTCCCAGTGCACATCCTTGCCGAGGATGAGGCACGAGTCGCCAAGATCATGTCCAAGGTACAGAAAGAAACGTTTGTCGAGGAGGTTCCTCGTCCTCGATCTGAAGAGCCTAGGAATTCTCGAAGATGGAAATCCGCCGTGGGTGGGAGCGGCGCTCCCGGATCCAGCAGCCTCGTAGCGCCTCTCGTTGCTGCGGGAATTGGAATTGTGCCCGGCGGTGGACCAACAATGGGACCAGCAACCATTGCTGGCCTCCTTGGCCCGGTAGCTGACAGTTGCATGTGTCTCGGTACTGTTTTCGGCATCTACTATGCAAATAAGGCGACTGGCAAGATGTTAGACATCTTCACCAAGGATGTCCAAGACTTCGCTTTCATCCCCCTATTTGGTGAAACTGGATCCGAATACCGAGATGCCAAGGATGTTTCCCCAGATAACCGAAGACTGCGAGTTGTGCTTGGGATCAATGGGTGGACAACCGAGAACGAAGACATTACACAACCCTGGCAGGCACTAGGCAATCAGAGCGAGGTGTTCGCGTTCAGATGGGACAGCGAAGCGCTTTTGAAGATCGGTACGTCTCTCGAGACGGTGGCCAAGAGTGCCGCATGGTTGAGTGCCAAGGGGGATATGGCTGGACGATCGAGTATTTCCCCCAATTTCTAGTTTCTTCCTCGCCTTGTTGATCCAGGCTTGCTTTTTCATGGACATTCTCGTAACCCAATGCCCCAACTACTCTGCTGCAAAGGATTACGGCTAGAGCACTAACAAGTATACAGTCATCGATACCCTCAAGCAGGCAACATGGCCCGTTACATTGATGAAAGTCAGCAAACTTCTCGATAATCCATGGTGTGTCGGTATTGTCCGCGCAGACAAGGCGGGTGCGACGCTTGCCGATGCCATTTTAGCCAAGTTACATGGCGAGCGCGGGATCACCTTGATTGGGTTCGGCCTTGCTGCACGGGTCATTTATACATGCTTAATGAATTTGGCGGAGCGACGAGTGTTCACCCTTGTGGACTCTGCAATTCTAATAGGGGGCCCGATTCCTTCGGAGGGTAACGTCTGGGTGTCGATGAAGAGCGTAACAGCAGGTCGTCTCGTGAATGTCTATTCCGAGAATGATACATTGCTAGGCTTCATGTATCGAACAGGGAGCCACCAATTCGGAGTTGCGGGCTTGCAGCCCGTTGATGGAGCGAAGGGCGTGGAGAACGTAGATGTGAGCGACTTGATCAGGGATCACTCGCGATATCAGAAGCTGATGGGGACCATTCTGAAGCGCGTAGGTTGGGATGACCTGAACCCGGCGCAGTTGGCAAGAGAGGAACATTCCCTTGCACTTTTCGACAAGCAGTCGCAGCTCATTGCAGGTGCGAACAAAGAAAATATCCCGACTCGAAGAGGCCAACGACAGAGGAATGAACCGGGTGGCCGTGACGCACGAGGACAAAAGGGGAAGATGGGCAAATTGCCCATCTGATGGAAGGGAGTATCTTTTTCTTGCTATGAACCACGACTTATGAGAACAAGGGAACGATCAGAGCGTATGGATCAAGGCATTGCTCCGCATATGCATTAGCAACCTCGATGGGGATCATGCAGGCTGCACTTTCAGCAAACTGCCCCGGACATCCGGGCCATCCCTTATTCGATCGGGGTTTTCGCGCCACTCATCTACACATTGCTCGGAACGTAGCCTGCATGCCGCGAATCCAAAGATATCGACGTATCTCAGGGTGCTGTGTGTGACATCTGTGAACAGCTGTGAACGGAGGTCCTTCGTTATCAGTGGTTGAGGCGACATCTCAGTCTTTCCCACTCTTGACAACAAAGTACTTGCCAGCTTTCCGTGATGCCGTGCCGAGGACATCCCAACCACCGGCATCGACGTTCTCACTCTTCTTTTGTCTCCGGGGTCGCCTGCTATGCCCAAATATTGTCTCCTCCGAGAGCGCCACTGATACCTGCTCAACACCAATCGTACCCTCACGAAGACCTTCTTCTGTCTCATCGCGAATTGACCTCAAGGGTGACAGGCTTACAGTGTTGACTGCTTGAATATCCCTGACGAAGTGCAACTGCGACTGCAGAATATCAATCATCTGCTTCTCCTCCTCTGGCGATTTTGGTAAGGGTAGAGCAGAGAGCCGTAGAAGGTGATGCAGTTGTTTTGAGGATATTTCTTCTTTTGAAGAGGTAGAATTGTCGGGCAGCAGTGATCTTGCCGACCACGTTGGCTTGGCAAGTATCTCCGAGATGTTTTGAGATTTGCGGATGCTCGCGGCTCCTGTTCGACTTCCTGGTGGCTGAACGGCTGTTGAATACAGCCTCCGTGGCTGTCGTGCACAGATGCATGAAAAGCTTTGCTGTCTGCGTGCTGCCACAGCATGCTTGCCCGGTGATAAGGTCTTCATTGCGTATAGCGCTTTTGATCCAGGACCATGTACGGTCCAGGACATTGCCAAGGAGAAGCTGATGGCGATGATCGTACAGGTAGTCGAATTTGGATTTCAAGAACGCTGTTGGCCTTATAACGAGATCAAAGTATTGTGACACTGAAGTTCTCGAATGACGTTGTTGAACCTCTGTAACTTATCATGTTCCAGATTCTCATAATAATAAGAATAAAATCCTTCCCAAGACTTCGAGTCCCGTGTTCATTATATTAATCCATGTTATGGTGGCTGTACATGAGGTGTTGATGAAACTTATGTGTCTTTAGTGAGCCGAGCTCGGTATTAATGAGCATCCACTTCAGGTAGACTCGAGCACGAGGTCGAGCTTGTTGGTGTGGGGTGCCTTATGCCTTAGGCCATCATGGCTGATGACAGGAGCGGCTGGCGGTGTTCGTCATACCTTGCCGCAGCGGACACGGTTGATGGGCACCCAAGTCGCTCTGTGACAGCGCCCCCGCTGTGGCCCCATTCCCCCCCCACCTAGGTTCGGTGCAGGCGCAGGATAACGACAACTCACCTCTACATCTACACTACGCAATCCACAACACCAACTAGTTACCACGCCGCCCTACCCTGTCGCATGGTTTCCGGCTCCTCGAAATCATCGTAAATAACCTTCGATCTAGATTTCATCATCAAGAAGATGGCTCAGGATCCCCGAGCCTTGCTTCAGAAGGTACACCCCGCCGCCCCATGGTCTCGAGACAACAACGGTCGCTGATGGTTTTTGTAGGCAGACAAGGCACTGCAAGGTGCATCTGGCGGTTTCAGCTTCTTTGGCGGCCGCGAAGACAAATACCAGAATGCCGCAGACTTGTATATCCAGGCTGCCAACGCCTTCAGGATGCAGAAGTCAAGTAGGTCGTCGCATTATCTAACCTGTCATCACAATCTTGCTAATACCATGGCAAGATCGCGAAGCCGGTCAAGCTTTCGAGAAGGCGGCACAGATTCAAACCAAGAACCTGAACGAACCCGACGATGCTGCAAACACTCTGGTCGACGCATTCAAGGTCTACCGCAAAGAGAGCCCCCAGGAAGCAGTGAAGTGCCTCGACTTTGCCATCAATCAATACTGCACCAAGGGCAACTTCCGAAGAGCTGCATCTCACAAGGAGAGCTTGGGTGAACTATATGAGGTCGAGCTGGGCGATATGAAGGGTGCTCTGGCCGCTTACGAGGCTTCTGCTGGATGGTATGAAGGCGATGGTGCCACGGCGTACGTAGACCCTCTCCTTCTCGTTTCAATCTGCGACATGCTAATCGGATGCCATCAGACTGGCGAACAAGCTCTGGCTGAAGGTGGCAGACATTGCCGCTCTTGACGGAGACTATTACAAGGCCATAGAGAACTACGAAAAGGTTGCCCAGGCGTCCATCAGCAACAACCTTATGAGGTACTCAGTGAAGGAGTATTTCCTCAAAGCAGGCATCTGCCACCTAGCCACAGGAGACCAGGTGTCTACGGAGCGGGCTCTCGACAAGTACAGGGATATGGATCCGACTTTCGCCAGTCAAAGAGAACATCAACTGCTAGTAGACGTTCTTGGGGCTGTCCAGGAAGGCGATCAGGAGAAGTTCGCTGACAAGCTGTACGCCTATGATCAGATGAGCAAGTTGGATAAGTGGAAGACGACGATTCTGTTAAGAATCAAGGGCCAGATCGAGGAGGCTGACAACGAGTTTTCATAAACGTAAGCTGGGTGTCTCTCTGTCCATAGATGATGGCGTTCTGGTTTGGGATATGTTTGAGATTCGTCGCAACACGCACTCATTGTACGCAAGGTACATAGCCTTCCCTACTGCGGTAGGCGGCCCGCAATACTCGGAACACTCTGGGCTTGTGGAGCATTGGAATCGACACAGCGTCTGACTTAACTCATCCATCGAATGAATAAAGTGACTTTTCAATTTTCCTGCAGTTTACTCAGCTATTGATTTCTTCTTACTTGGCAGACAACAGTACGCACTACTGAACCATCTCTTCATAATGCTCAAGCTGCCAGAGCCGTCTTAGAATTGCGGGTGATGTCCGTGCTTCTCTAAGGTAGCTAGGTAGGTATGAGGCGGTCACATATCGGGAGCATCTAGTGCAGCTGAGTCATCCATCTTATCAGTCCCGATAAGCACCACCCCACACCAAAATTCTTTAATTTTCTTAACTTTTTCTTGGTGCCTCGATCTGCCAGTGAGTTGTTGTCCATGTCCCAAGATACCTCTTGAAGTGGTCTTTCAAGATGGCGACCCCAACCCTCACAGAGAAGCTCGACAAAATACGGTCACCGAATTTGCAAAGCCAACAGCAGGTATGGCTTTTATTGCCAATTTCTCTCCAATTTCCGCATGCGCATCTGATGAAGGACGTCTTCTAACGCTCGTGAATCTAGACGGCGGTTGTGTTACAGGCGGTTGATGCGACCCTCAAGGAGCAGAGCTCAGAGCCCACTCCGACAGCCTATTTTGCGGCACTCCTTGCACTTCTTGGCCAGGCGTCTTCAAATGGTGCTGGTAATCAGGGCCTTACGACTTCAATTGTCTATCTTCTCGATGTTGTCACACCTTTCGCTCCTCAACCCCTCCTCCGAGCCAAATTCACACAGATTCTATCGCTCCTAGCGCCAGTAGTCTCACAACCCGACGCCGACGCTCCTCTACTGAGACCATCGATCGGATGTTTGGAGAGCCTGCTTCTTGCGCAGGACTCGGCAGCATGGGAGCTATCTGCGGCTCAGATCGGTCCGAGGCGGGCAGTTGCCGGGTTGTTGAATCTTTCCCTAGAGCACCGGCCAAAGGTGCGTAAGAGGGCCCAGGAAGCACTCAGAAAGATCCTCAAAAACCCGCCGCCATCACCCTCCCTAGATCATCCTGCCGCAGACATGTGCGCAGAGACAGCCATGCGGACCCTTGCCGAGATAGCGGACACGGCAAGTCGCTCGCGAAAAGAGAAAAAGAGTTCAGAGCCAACACACGATCCGAATACACTCCATGCGCTGCAGTTGATCAAGACAGTCGCTGGGGCAAGTGGGGGTTGGCCCAGCAAGAAGATTGAGCCATTGTGCGAGCTCTTACTCGGCATTGCCCGCAGCGGCAACGAGCACATGTCTATTGCTGTTTTTGACATCTTCGAAATGATTTTTGAAGGCTTGGCTGATGACCTTGCTTCATCCAAGCTACCGCGCGTCCTGGAGATAATTTCTGAGTTACGGCCGGCCCCGAACGACACCCAGCTGCTTCCCCCCTGGATTGCAATCTTGTCGAGGGGTTACGATGTCTCCGCACAAGTCGAACCGGAAGATACCTTCCAGAAGCTGCCGGAGTTGTTCACGATGGTTTCCCAGTTTCTTGAGTCCCCGGCACATAATATCAGGATATCAGCATCAGAATGTTTGGTGTCTTTCTTAGCGAACTGCATTCCAGCACAGGTGATTTTAGAGCCATCAATTTACGACGAAAAGATTCTCGAGAAACTTGTCAAAGTAGTAGAGGGTCTTCTTAGTGTCAAATACCAAGGCGCCTGGATGGAGACATTCAACGTCCTAGGGGCGATGTATGACTCGCTCAGATGGAGAGCCTTCCCGTTCCTGGTCGATGTTACCAAGTCTATTGGTGATATGAGGAGCAACGAATCATTTGCAGGCAAGAAAGAGGCAGATGAGGTGCTTGGTAAAGCTATCCGAGCCATGGGCCCCGAGGCTGTATTGGATGTTCTACCTCTAAATTTAGCTCGACCAAAGAAGGGTCAGCCCGGCCGCGCTTGGATGTTGCCATTGCTGCGAGACTACACAGCCAACACCAACCTGGGCCATTTCCGGACCGAATTCGTTCCTTTGAGTGAGGTTATGTTTCAGAGGGTCCTTGACCATGGTACAAATGACAAAACGATGGAAGTGAAAATCTACGAAACTGTGGTTCACCAGGTTTGGTCTATCCTCCCGGGATATTGCGACCTTCCGCTTGATCTTCAAGAATCATTTGACCAAGGGTTTGCAGAACTTCTCGCAAACCTGCTATATCAACAAGTGGATCTGAGGCTTGATGTTTGTCGAGCCTTGAAAGCTTTGGTTGACTCGAACCAGGCGATAGCTTCCATAGAGGAAGACGATGATCTACTACTGCAAAGCCGAGTCACGAAAGAGCAGGCACAGAAGAATCTAGACTACCTTGGCACCTTTGCAGGCAACTTCCTAGCCGTTCTCTTCAATGTTTACGGACAGACACTTCCGCACTCCAGGGGCATGATTTTACAGACCATCAACGCTTATCTCAGCGTCACACCAGCCAAGGAGCTTACAGAGACGTTTGACCGGGTATGCAAGATGCTCGAGTCCTCTCTGCAGGACGCCGCCGCCCAGCCAGAGAAAACAGACGGCCCCAAGGGAGGCGAGAAACTTCCATCTACTGCACAAACCCTCATGGATCTTGTTATCACTCTTTCTGCATATCTCCCTAGAGAAAGCTTCGCTACCTTGTTTGAGATAGCGTCACTCATCGTTGTGAAGAATGACGACGCTCAGCTGCAGAAAAAGGCATACAAGATCATTCCTCGCCTTGCGGAATCACCAGCGGGAGAGGCAGCGCTGCGCGAGAGACACGACGAGTTACAAAATCTGCTGCTGTCGAGCGCAGAGACCGTATCGGCACCGGCACGACGTGAACGTCTGGCAGCGATTGCGGCATTGATTCCCTTCCTACCAGACACCTCTCTGCACTTCATCCCGTCCATCCTCTCGGAAGTTGTCATCGGCTGCAAAGAACAAAACGAACGTGCCAGGACCACCGCATTTGATTTGCTCGTTTTACTTGGCCAGAAAATGTCCGCCGCTGACGGTGCGGTGATTGACAATAGCAAAGTTCCACATATGCCCAAGGATGCGCCATCGGTAGCTGCAAGCATTGAAGAATACTTCACCATGGTGAGCGCCGGATTGGCGGGGAGTACACCGCACATGATCTCGGCCTCTATCACGGCAATTTCTCGGGTCTTGTACGAGTTTCAAGGATCGCTGAGTCCGCAAACGCTCAGCGACCTCGTTCAAACAATGGATCTCTTTTTGACGTCAAACAATCGAGAGATTGTCAAGAGTGTCTTGGGTTTTGTAAAGGTCTCTGTCATCAGTCTGCCAACCGAGTTGATGCAACCTCGGCTTGCTTCCATGATTCCCAATCTCATGGTATGGAGCCATGAACACAAGGGTCATTTCCGTGCCAAGGTCAAGCACATTCTTGAGCGGATGGTCCGTCGTTTTGGCTATGATGTCGTCCATAAGAATTGTCCCGAAGAGGACCGAAAACTGATTACCAATATCCGAAAGACTAAGGAGCGCAGCAAGAAGCGCAAGGAAGCGGCCAAGGAGGCTGGCGAGGAAGATGACGACGACGAGGGGCAGAAGAGACAAGGCGGCCGCTTCGAAAGCGAGTACGATCAGGCCCTATACAGTAGCAGTGAATCCGATGGATCAGATGATTCTGATCAGGAGATAATCGGAAAGTCAAAGAGGGGCAAGCGCAAGGAGGGCAATACATACATTGTTGAGGACGAAGACGAACCGCTGGATCTCTTGGATCGCAGGGCATTGGGCAACATCTCAACCACCAAGCCGGTCAAGTTGCGAAAGCCGACCAAGACAAAAGCCAAGGTTGATATGGATGGAAGACTGGTTCTTGGCCAGCAGGCCGATGATGGGGCTATGGACTTGGATACCGGCAACGGAGAGGAGAGTGGTGTTGGCGCCTATGTGGCCGCGCTTAAGGGCAAGGATGTTCCAAAGAAGGGTCTGCGGGGGAAGCTCAAGTGGTCCAATAAACGGAGCCAAGACGATGATGACGATGAAGACATGGATGTGGACGAGGCTGGCGCTGCTGCTGCGCTAGCTGCGAAGGCTGGTCGTGGAAACCGCTTCAATGCCAGAGGCCGTGGCACGGGTCGTCCTCGTGCGGGCGGCAGGTCTGGAAGAGGAGGCATTGCCTCTGGCAGAAGAGCTCTCGGTGAAGACAAGCGACGCGGTCCACCTTCAGGAGGCAGAGTCAAGAAGTTCAGGAAGGGCAGAAATTAGACGGCATCATAGGGCACGTTTAGGCGTTTAGGCATTTGTTCATTTCTTGATTTGTACTGAGAATGACCCGGGACTTTGCGTTCATCCTCACGATACGACAAAAGATGCTTGGCATGGACGCAAAAGATAGAGAGACTGGCTCGTGTCCAGAATTGATATTATGAACTTGCAAATGCCTCTGATGTCATGCAGACTTAATGAACAAGTAAGATCGGATATGTAGAGCTAAGCAGTTCTTGCAGTAAACGATAGATATCGGGACACAACGCCTCAACCAATGGATTAAACCCCAACTCCAAGCCAAGCGAGCGCTCCGTGTTCATCTGAACTTGCTAACAATGACGGCGATGATAAGTAAAACAAGAACGGTGATGATGGCGATGGTGATCACCCGATTCGTAGCCATCCTGCAGGGTATGATTAGAACTTCATCTGTACTAGAGCGAGGAGCCTGAAAGGGTGCTTTACCTACGTGCCATGCCCCTCAGAGTCTTGACACTCCGATCAACATAGCCTTCGCTTTCGAGCAGGATGTCTGACGTGTGCTGGATGGTCTCCCTCTGCCGATGGAGGTCCGCGAGGGTGCTGGCACCGATGGCCTCGGTCTCGTTCGCAAGGGCCTGACTGTTCTTCAGACGCTGGGTGCTCCGATCCAGGCGGTCTGAGCCTCGCAGCAGCTGCTGCCGTTGCTCGAGCTGCACATCGCTCGGGTTATCCGAGTAGCGGCTGCCGAAGAGGGCCGAGCGGTCATCGGCGAGGCCTCTGAGTTTTCGCTTGTATCCATCGACATCGGTCTCGTAGTTGCGGAATCGCTGGTTGACCCGGGTGCGTGTGGCGGAGGGAATGTTCTGCTTCTCGAGGCGCATCTGTCCCAGCAGCTCGTCGGCCTCCTCGAGGGCTCTCTCGGCTTGGCTGATGGCGGCCTTGCGCGGCTCGCCTGCAAGCTCGGGGATCTGGTCCAGCTTCTGGGTCAGATCTGCCTGGACGAGCTTGAACTCGGCCTCATAGCTGCTGAAGAGCTCAGAGCCAGCATCGGTGTCTAGGGGGTTGGACATGATGGATGGAGATGGTGCCGCGGAGGCGGGTGCGGCCTTGCCGGACTTTGGAGGGCGTTCCCGAAAGCAGGTTCGCTTGTCGATGGCCGAAGATAGTGGCCAGGCACAGATGTCTGGTACAGCGGTCGAGGAGCAGGGCGGGGATAGTGTGGTGGTCGTGGAGTCGATGGTCGGTGGAATAGTTGTTCAGTCGAGAATGGGTATCATCAAGTCATTGGATCAAGGTGGAGGGAGGGTGCGAATGATGTTGCCTTCCAAGGTTGCCGTTGAGTGTGGCTTCGACCAATCACGTACAATCCCAATCGTTGGAGGCGGGTGCATCTTAGTGGAGCCCAGGGGCACCAGATACACGCATGCGGCAAGCGGTGCAAGCTGGCAATATCATCACCGCCACTATACTGCTGGTGGCTTTTTCTGCCTCTCTCATTCCTCTCTCTTTTTCCTTTTTTATTACAGAAAGTTGAAATCCCGGATACGCAGTAATAGGCTCAGCGCGCCCAAATCTTTCCCCCATGCGCGTTGAGTTGTATTAGCCGGGCAGAGTGAATCGGTGCTTCTAAGAATTTCATACTCGCTGCAATGAATATGGGATCCCGTTAGGCCTCTACATTTTGATTGATTTGATGAGAAGGACGACTTCCTGCTTCACCTTGCCTGTTGAGGTTGGGGAGCGCCCTATCCAGCATGTGATGTTACCTGGAGAGGCCTCTTCCACCTCTTTTTTGACAATATCGAAACTGTATGATGAAGTATAGTGAAGGTAATACCAGAGTGCCCCTGGGTTCTGGCCATCCCGATCAGTGCCCTTGTGTTTTTCACTTGAGTATGCGTACTGTACTAGCGCCGGTGCCGGTGCCGGTGCCGGTGCCAATGCGTGCGTCTCAACCCCTGTCGATTACGACTCTTAGGCCCATACGTCTCGGATCGCAGTGTCAAGCAACTTCAGATCTAAGTGTCACCGAAGTCACACCTGGCATGGATTATTTCTCAGAGAGCTCCAATGGCTACCTCCATCTACCCTCTTCTTCCCTCTCTGCCACCCTCCCCCAAGTGGCTCGCCGTTTGTTCACTTCTACAGCATCATAGTATATTTGTTCTGTCTCCCAACCCATAGCATCTTAGCGCCATCCCGTTGTTAAAGTTCGGGTTTGCAGTGACGAGCACACTTTAAGGTACGCCATGGCCGAGGAGCAAGAACCAATGTGAGTTGACATTTGCAAGTGTCTCACCTGCAACCAGACACCTCACAGGCCTGCCCGCTACCACCCACAAATTACCTACCTAGATACATAGTCATAGGCCCCAACCATCTACATGTACTTACTGCATACAAATCGTATCTCTACAAGTCACTGAAGCGTTCAGAGAATGGCCGTGACAGGCAAGCTGGGTCCTTCATCTGTCTTGTCCCGGCACTGAGCTGTCATTCCCTACTATGTCCACCATGTAGCACAGTCAACTCATCCGTTGTGGCTTCTTCCCGCATCCCGCCGACTCCCCCATTCCATTCCATGTCGTACCGGCACCTGTTTGCGCCAGCTGGCCCGCTCTCCTAGTGAACTCAAAAAAGAAAGTCATGAAAGCTCTGGCTGTATGTACAGCTGGTGATTAGTTAGTTCTCCTGCTGCCGCCCGCTCAAATCTTCAGACTTGTTTTGTTGAAGTGCTTTCTTTTGTCCTCTCTTACTCTATTCCTGCCCTTGCATCTTATCAAATGACATCGACAATTGACCTTTCTACCAGGAAACGGGTCGCCATCGTTGGCAGTGGTTGTTCTGGCCTAGCCGCGCTCTGGGCCCTCAACAGGACACATCATGACGTCTATCTCTATGAGGCTGCCGGGCGTCTCGGTGGTCACACCAACACAGTCAAGTGGACTCGTGGGAAATACACCACGATGGTCGACACGGGCTTCATTGTCCTGAACACTGCTACCTACCGTCAGTGCGCAAGCTCACCCGCCGTTCTATCAAGAGACCTCACTCACTAACATATATTCCAGCCAACTTCATCAACTTTCTCAAAAAAGTCGATGTCCCCACAACGCCAACGGCAATGACATTTGGGATCTCTCGAGATCACGGCGTGCTTGAATGGGCCGGCTCAAGCATCGACGCTCTGTTTTGCCAGAGACGAAACCTCTTCTCGCCGAGAATGTGGCGTATGGTCTTTGACATTGTCCGCTTCAATCAATTTGCTCTAGATTTGTTAGTTGATGACGACTTGGGAACCACAGGGGCTTTGTCTGAGAAGTCATTCACTCCTGAGGAGACTATCGGCCAATATCTAGCTCGAGAGGGCTACTCGGATGCATTCCGAGATGACTACCTCATCCCCATGACGGCTTGTGTATGGAGCACAGGTCCCGACAAATGCGCTCTGGAGTTTCCCGCTGTGACCCTGGTTCGGTTCCTGTAAAACAATTACTTGCCTGTTTGCATGTGCGCCAAGGCTAACGCACTCGCAGTTGGAACCATCATCTGTTATCCACAGTTGCAGCACGTCCAGACTGGCTCACGGTCAAGGACGGCGCACAAGCGTATATAGACGCAGTGATGCGCGGCTTCCCAAAGAATCATCTGTTTCTCAACACGCCTGTCAAGTCGGTGACCAATGAGAAGAATGGGCAGGTTCGACTCCACCTAGAAGGAGGAAAATCTGAGATTTACGACCATGTGATATTGGCGACTCACGGGAACCAAGCATACTCGATCATTCAGGATTCTGCCACCGAGTATGAGAAGTCCATCATGTCCTCGTTTCATACGTCCGAGAATACTGCAGTGCTACACTCGGATCTTTCGCTCATGCCGGAATCACGAAAGGCCTGGTCCAGTTGGAATTACTTGACTCTCTCGTCGCAGCAGACGGGTAGAAACAAAGTTGATCAAGTATCCCTGACATACAATATGAACATTCTTCAGCATGTTCCGCAGGAGACGTTCGGCGATGTTCTCGTTACGCTCAACCCGTTACACGAGCCGAAGAAGGAGACTGTACAGGGGAGGTATTCATACGCTCATCCGCTTTACAACGCCGCAGCCGTTCGAGCACAGGGACTACTTCCTCGGATCCAAAATACCCGAGGTATAAGCTACGCCGGCGCATGGACAAAGTATGGGTTCCACGAGGATGGCTTTAGCAGTGGTCTTCATGTTGCCACGGAGCATCTTGGAGCCAAGTTGCCATTCGAGGTTGTTGATTCCACGTTTAGTAGAGGGAGGCGGCCGGTTCTCAATTTGGGAGATCATCTCCTTCGGCTCGTCATACTGGTGATTCAAGTTTTCGTGGTGAGGCCGTTGGATATGGCAATATCATCCATGTCATCCCTGTATGGATCCCAGTTCCAAAGCACAAATGGAAATGTCGATAAAGCCAAGTTCTCCTGAAGGAGTACAAAATTGTCGATGATTCATACTATACTACACCGAAGTCTCCTTCAAAATACGGTCAGAAAATCAAGGAGACTTTTGCTGCATGACCAATGTCACATGAACCATTTGCCACTGTACAATTTGTTCTTAAAGAAAAGGATTACGGTTTTTGTCGTTGATAAGACATAACAGTAAATATTGACACCACTCCTGATTTCAAGCCATGCTATAATACCAATAGGCATGTGGCCTTGATGGACACCACGATTCTGTGACCAATCGAGTGTAGATGAAAGTGAGCGGGTGGTGTACCCCTCCGCCAGGATAATGAATGTTAGTTCAGCAAGGGTATCACTACCTTCTCAACAAGGGGATCCTACCCTCGTAGAAGTTGATAGACCCATGGTAATAAAAAGAATGCTCGAGAGGTTGGTGAGTATTGCAACTCTCGCCTTTGAGTATTTTCAAGCTTAAAGAATCAACGTTTATTACCCTGGCGGAGGAGTGGGTGAGATCTAAGCCGGGAATCAAGACTTAGTGGTCAGGGTAGGTATCTAAGCTAAGCTACCTAGGTACCTTACCTAGGTAAGCTAAGCCGAGCGACAAGCCCCTGCAACATCCGACGCCGCCCGGAGCCAGAGAAAATCATCCCACTCGCAAACCACCAAGTTTCGTCGTCGCCGACCCGCCACAGCTTCTACGGCACGAAGCAGGATGGCCAGTCTTTCCCAATTGATCCCCGGGCTGAGGCCTGCGAGCATCAGGTGGACATGCGCGCTGTGTCGGAGCATGCAGGCGCAGCATACACCTCGACAAAGAGTTGCGACCGCGGTGAGGCAGGTCTCTAGCAGCACCAGGAAAAGCCAGCAGGCTGCTGCCCCGAGCATGGAGCACATGCGGGCCGTCTACAGTCGGAAGAATCGAACAACAATGTACGCATGCGAAGCCGTCTCTCATAGTCTTACAAGCTAAACAGCGTGTCCCCACCAGGTATTACGCCTTGAGCATCATCCTCGGTACAGTTGCATTCTCGTACGGCTCAGTTCCCTTCTACAAGATGGTACGCACTTCACATAATGCACTCGAGTGACCTCAAGCATCCGCAGTAGCCGATCTGGCTAACGCCCTCTCGCTACAGATATGTCAGACAACGGGCTGGGGTGGACAGCCAGTACGAGCGGCTGGACATGGCGGCGCCGACGGAGGAGACATTGCCAGCCGCCTCCAACCTGTCACCGACGCGAAGCGCATCCGAGTCACCTTTAACGCCTCCGTATCCGACGTCTTGCCCTGGAAGTTTGTTCCGCAACAACGCGAGGTACGAGTTCTGCCCGGCGAGACGGCGCTGGCATTCTACACAGCTACGAATAAAAGTGATTCGGACATCATCGGGGTGGCGACATACAGCGTGACACCGGCACAAGTGGCTCCGTACTTCAGCAAGATCCAGTGCTTCTGCTTCGAGGAGCAGCGCCTGAACGCGGGGGAGACCGTGGACATGCCGGTCTTCTTCTACCTAGACCCGGACTTGCTGAACGATCTCAACATGAAAGGCGTCGAAACCGTGACGCTCTCCTACACCTTCTTCAGTGAGTAGCTCCCATGCGCGGGAATGGGTCATTTCAATCACTAACGCCCTCGCAGAAGCCAAATACGACAACAATGGGAATTTCAGCGGTTTCCCCTCGGACATGAGGCCGTGACCGGAGCAACTTATAGCGCCGCCATCACAAAAATGTGTAGGGGAATCATCGTTTCTCAAAGTAGAAGAAGAAAGAAGGAATATAGCCCATGTATATGTATGTATTTTAACAAATACCGACCACAGCCTTGGCGTTTTGGAAAAAGGGTGGTACTGCTGCATGTCCTGATGTGAAGAGTCATACCTGGATAGGCTCTTCAGTTATTCGAAATGCAGGGGCAGAAAATAAAGGACAGTGCGATGGTAATGTGTCATGCTAGCAACACTGACCCAAGACATTGATGCAGTTCAGTGCTTGTTCAAGGCAGTTCTATTGCCAGATGCCGTTGTAATACAAATCGCACCTGAAGAGGCCGCTAAGTTCAGCGGACCTTTAAAGTGGGATGACGTGCCTGTCTCAAGTACACCTCTCAAAATTTAACATTACGCGTGGTGTACCGCGGCACCTAGATCATGTACAGTACAAACCACTCAGGGCAATTACTGGGGTAGCTAAGTAGGTAGCTCTCCAAAAGCCAAAAGGTCTGGTGCTGCACCTCAACTTCCATGAGTCTGGTGATGCCTCTGGACCAATATTCTCTCGCGACAGATCAACCCCCGGTTCCCTTCAAGGCTCTATCTCTATATTCCAGTAACCAACACCCTATCTGCGTCGTCGCATCAGCCAAGGGTGATATTGGCATCTCGATCAGCATCTGAAGCCCGGCTTCCTGAGACCGGGGCTCCTCGTCGGCAGGCGTCGCGACTTGCAGACAGAAAACAATTCAATCGCCAAAGCTCATACTTGTCCCAGATTCCCTGTTGCTCCCAGCTATTGCATCACTTGCATGGCGCGCTCCTGATCGTTCTGCACTACCTATCTTCCTTGCGCCCACCCCAGAGATGACATCGCGGCTGGATCCCCGGCGGTAGCAATGAAGGCTGTCCTTCCAGGCAAGCCAGAGCCCAGGCTCCAAGCTCTTACCACAGGCCTCTGGGACTCGCGGCGCATTGTTGTGAGTAATTGAACAGATGCAACCCAGCTCTGTAGACCACAGGAAATGAACTGACTGGTCGGTAATTAGGTCTATATTAGCGGCAATTCGCTCGCCATCCTCACGGATCACGATACCCTTCTCCAAACCATCTACGACGACGACGAAACCCCATTAGAAGCGGTTTCTTTCGACGAGGTCTCCGGCAAGATAGCAGTATGCACGAATCAGAACATCCGCATATATCAGCCTTTTGGCCGGGAAGAGAACGCGTTAAAGGTAAGCTGGGCGGAAGCGTGACCATCGGTGCTTATCGTGGATGGATGCTAAAAACAAGTCATTCACAGTGGGCTCTACAAACCTCGTTTCCGACCGACATAAGTCTTGCTCAAGATGGTGAAGGTTGTTCGAAGGCTCTTGGGCTCTGTCTGTCATGGGGTGGCTCTGAAGAGCTGCTCGTCGGATACTCATCCTTGGCTCTGTACCAGACAACGACTTCACCAACCTGCGTATGGCGCAAAACTGTCCCCAGCAAGGTCAAATACGCCCTGCTGTCTTACGACTCGGCGTATATAGCGTCTGTTGGCTATCATGACCGTCTTGTGAAAGTCTGGCGTCGACTGACCTTCGGCTCCGATGATGTTCGATTCGACTTCATATACCTGCCGCACCCCCAAGCGGTATCAAGTCTACAGTGGCGGAAACCGTATCATGTGGATCAGACAGTGGACAATGTTCTTTTCACGTTTTCTGTCGATAACGTACTACGTATATGGACAGGTTCTGACATCCATGGAAGCCCCCTCCCGCAACTTTGGGGTACGGTGGATCTTACTGCTACTCTGCAGAACCAGGCGTTGGGCAACAGAGGCCCACACACCGTCCAGTGGGCGACTATCCTCCATGGTCGCGATTTTGCTGCTGCGACGGAGAAGGCAGTCCAAGATGAAGTCCCGGGTAGCGAGAAAGACGACGCTGCCCTTCAGCACATCATCTCAGTGGCGAATCGCAACCCAGAGATATGCATTGTCTTCGATGGGCGAGGCCATATGTCGGCCTGGGCCATGGAGAACATCACCAGCAAGCCTCAAAGCCCGCACCATATCTTCACAGTCGCTCACATTGACGCTGATGAGCTCAACTTCTATAACATTCTAGACTGCGATCCTTCACAGCATATCGAGGTTTATCCATATTCTACAGCATCCGGTGGCTTTTTGGATTTGCTGGTCCATTCCTTTGATGGCAGGATCGCAGTATTTGAGTCAAACATAGCACGCTTTTTCGACCCAAACCCTCAGTCTAAACGAATTGCTCTCAAAGCTATTTGGTCTGGTCATTCATCTCCTATCAGAAAGATGGTGAGAAACTTCAGTGGGCGAGCTGTTGTTTCAAGAACACAAGATGGCGAAAGTATTGTCTGGGCGCATGCATTGGGTGCAACAGACACACATCTTTCCCGAAAAAACTTGATACCCGAGATGGGCCATATCCACAGAATATGTGTACTGCGAAAGGGGAGATTCGTGGTGTTTCTCTTCCATGACCGTATCGCCGTCTGGGATTGCCGTCAATCCAAACCTTCCTTGCTTACAAGTTGCAGCTATTCAGTGTCAGGGAAGCCGCTGTGCCTGTTGAATCTCCCACGACAACGAGCTGAGGATAGCTCTGTCGCGCACATTGCGACTATAACGTCTCAGAAGAAGGGTGTGGTTTGGCAATTAGACCTTCCTATTTACGCCCCACGAACAACACAGCCACAGGTGAACGGCCATCGAAAAGCTTCAATACGAGAGTTTTGCCGCTTTGAGCTGGACGATGCAGGAGATCTGGCATATGTCTTGCCAGTAGATCCAGCAGGCTCCTCACCTGTTATATCAGGGTTCCTAGACGTGTTTGCTCGTGATGTTGCCATCTCGTATACTCACTCGGGCAGGGTCGAATTCTGGACTGCGCGAGTTTCGCCCGGCCGAGTGGAGTGGCTGTCTACGTCCTCAATGGAGACCGCAGTAGCAAACCCGGCTCTTGTAAGTGGTAGCACAATGAAGAAGGCAGCTCTTGTCAACTCGAGCCGCTCAAATCTCACGATTTGGGATATCCGCGGTGCTCGCTTAGAATACGCTCAGGACTTTGAAAGCCATAATATCATTCAAGATCTGGACTGGACTTCCACACCTGATTCTCAGTCTATCTTGGCGGTTGGTTTCCCGTCTCGGGTGCTTCTTCTCTCGGAGATGCGATTCGATTACCTGAACAAAGGACCGGCTTGGGCACCCGTCCGAGAAATAAGCATACGTGATTATACGCCACATTCGATTGGGGATTCCACGTGGCTTGGCGATGGACATCTCGTGATAGGAACAGGCAACCAGCTTTATGTTCACGATAGAAGATTCGACGTCTCGAGCTCACTGGTTACCAGTCTTCGACTGCCTCACCGGAAAGATGGGATGTGGGACCTCTTTGATGTTGTGCAGCGCCTTAACGGTCCTTTACCGGTCTTTCATCCCCAATTCTTGAGCCAATTCATGCTAGCTGGCAAGATATCTCTAGTACATCGTATTTTGAAATCCCTTCACAGGACTCTGAAGTTCTGGGTTCAAGGTGACGAGATAGATGACTACTTGGGTCTGGATATGGAAGAGTTCTACACAAGCAGGAATGTATGTCATCTGCATGCACATTCAGTTTCGTACTATTTTTGAATTGACTTGCTGACTGATCTAGTGGACTGATGCACCCGCAGTTGAGCGGGAGTCTGACTCTTATTTCTCTCGGCGAACTTCAAGCGACGACGCCGACGATCCGTTCAGTGAGGATGTAGCACAAGCAATATGTGAGAAACTCACCAGGGTTGCATTACCCCAGCTGTCTGGGCATGAACAGATTCAGCTGGTCGACATTATTGAATGTGTTGGCCTTGTCGAAACGCAGCGTCGGTCAATAGATGAAAATGGTGCTCGTTTCATGCTCTTCTTCCGGCAGCATGCACTGCGGAAAGGGCGGACGAACGAAATACACATGTCCTGGAGAGAAATTAGCTGGGCTTATCATTCCACAAGCCAGGATATTCTGGTCGATTTTGTATCGCGACAACACCATGGAAGGCTTCTCTGGGAGAGTGCGCGAGAGAGCGGCGTGTTCATGTGGCTGACCGATAATGCTGCAGTTGTAAGTCCAAGAACCCCCCGGTCCCATAATCTAGCCGCACTACTAATAGCCTCCACAGGTAGCACAATTCGAAATCATCGCTCGAAATGAATACACGAGGAGTGAGGTGAAGAACCCGGTGGACTGCAGCCTTTTCTACCTCGCCTTGAGGAAGAAGACGGTGCTCCAGGGTCTATGGAGGATGGCATCATGGAACCGAGAACAGGGTGCGACCTTAAAATTACTCGCGAATAATTTTGATGATCCTAGGTGGAGGACTACGGCTCTCAAGAATGCGTATGCACTATTGAGCAAGAGACGATTCTGTGAGTTCTTTCAAGAACGAGCTGCTTTCATTTGATACTGACAGCAGGCGCAGCATATGCGGCGGCCTTCTTCCTTCTCGCGGACCGGTTACAGGATGCAGTCAATGTCTGCTTGAACCAGCTGAAAGATCTACAGCTTGCCATTGCAATTGCTCGCGTCTACGAAGGTGACCAGGGTCCAGTCCTCAAGAAATTGCTCGAGGATGAAGTGCTGGCTATTGCCACGCAAGAGGGCAATCGCTGGCTCGCATCGTGGGCCTTCTGGATGCTCCGCCGGCGCGACATGGCGGTCCGCGCCTTGATTGTGAGCATCAAATTGCCTCCAACATCGGATCACGCTAACAATGAAATTCCAGACCCCCGTTTCTACTCTCCTGGAACCCCCAGCCTCTCCAGATCTCAAGTCCAGATCCTTCCTCACAGATGACCCAGCCCTCGTGGTACTGTATTCCCAACTGAGGCAGAAGACGCTGCAAACGCTGCGCGGTGCATCCAAGGTTACCCCGAAGGTCGAATGGGAGTTTGTCCTTCATAACGCTCGGCTATATGATCGAATGGGTTGTGACCTACTGGGTCTCGATCTCGGTGAGTCAGAATTGTGAAACAAGTGGCAAGAATGCTTCTTACTGACAAGCTGATAGTGCGCAACTGGGAGTTCTTACGTCCAGGACCTACGATGATGCCCGGGTTTGGCGGGGACATCGACCCGCTGAAACTGCTGAAGCGAAGAAGCTCTCTCGTTGTGGCAGACCTTCCAGTACACTCACCAGCACCGAAGACGCCTTCAGAGACGAAGATGTTGGGCCGGCAGCCTCCTCCGCCGAGCGTCTTCGAGGAGCCCGACTCCAGCTCTCTTCTGGATAGTTTTGGGTTTTGAGCTTGTCAAGCGCACCAGCACATGTCTTCAATCCTGGTCATGGTTACTGGTAAGATCTTTACTATACTAACTCGCTGGTCATGAAAGGCATTGAGCTGGCGGGTGTGCGGTCGAAAATACCACGGTCGAGACTAGAGAGAGTCTGCCACCCTGTAACATACCCATATCCAGATGTGTATAATTAACGCCGCCTGCATTGTCACCCATGTTGAGCACACATGGAACATACACGATGGTAATGTCAATAATGCACAGAGACAGGACGATTCAATGGCGTTTGACTATTTGAATATGCCTAGACTGCAGACCCTATTTCCCGCCTATACAGGACTTTTGTGAGAGATGGGTGGCTAACACATCTCGAGTGCAAAGGGGCACTTTGCAAAAAGCTGCACCAGTGTAAGAATGACAATGGCTCTAGAGATGACTCAGGATTGATATGATTTGCAAGAGGACCACGTAACTTGTACTGGATACATCTTCATATCCACCTCAATTTACATGTACGGCACCCTGCGGTAGTTTGCTACCCCGGGCGGTGGAGGCACCGTCCTCGGGGCGGGTGCCGGTGGTGGGGTGAGAATGCAGGTGCAGCGGATGTTCAGGACCGGATACTTTGGTCTACCTTTTGGTAGAACGGTCAGGCTGACTATGAGAGGTACCTTAAAGTACCCGACCTGCACCCACCAGCTTGCAGAAGCGCTAAAATTTTACCATGCCACCTCAAACCCCAGCTTTTCCATGGGCGAGGTCGGGAAACGGAGAAAAAAAAAAAAAGGTAGCCAGAAGAGTCATACAGATTGACGCAAAACCACCCCAAGCTCGAGGAGGCTCATCCCGCTCACTCCTGTGCAACAAAGAATACGCACAAACCCCTCGAGAACAGCCTACGAGAGCTCAACCGCATCGCTGGGCCTGTGTTCTCGGAGACAATTGGGTTCATAGTGAGCTTCAATTGAGTGCAATTCGAGGCCTGCCTTGCCTAACTAACCTCTTCGACTTAGTTATTATCACGGTGTAGAAGTCGCTAGTATCACGGCACCACTCGAATCACGGGGCCTCATTGCTCATGCGACGTCCCCCGACATGAGTCCCTCGGTCAATGGCGCCTCAGTAGGCGCCCTCACTACGAATTCCAATTCGAAGTCAAGCCCAACGCGAATCTCCATCCTCGGGCGGGACGACATCGTCGTCGACCACGGGCTCTGGCTTGACTTCGTGACTCACGACCTGCTCAGCAACATCGCCTCGTCCACCTATGTCCTAATCACCGACACCAATCTCTTCCCGCTCTATGTCCCTGCTTTCCAGGACGTCTTCACAAAGGCTGTCAGCAGCAGCGCCACCAGCTCCGCAAAGCCCCGTCTCCTCACATACGCAATCCCCCCAGGCGAGGGCTCCAAGGGCCGTGAAACAAAGGCAGAGATCGAGGACTGGATGTTGG
Organism: Phaeoacremonium minimum UCRPA7; assembly: GCF_000392275.1. Taxonomy (NCBI): domain Eukaryota; kingdom Fungi; phylum Ascomycota; class Sordariomycetes; order Togniniales; family Togniniaceae; genus Phaeoacremonium; species Phaeoacremonium minimum. The sequence goes on from NW_006921436.1 coordinate 54,144, forward strand.
CTCAGCAATGCACCAGAGACACCGTCATCATTGCCCTCGGCGGAGGCGTCATTGGTGACATGATCGGCTACGTTGCTGCCACTTTCATGCGCGGCGTCCGTTTCGTCCAGGTCCCCACGACTCTGCTGGCCATGGTGGACTCGTCCATTGGCGGCAAGACTGCCATCGACACTCCCATGGGCAAGAACCTGATAGGTGCTTTCTGGCAACCTCTGCGTGTCTATATTGACCTCACTTTTCTTGAGACGCTCCCCGTCCGCGAGTTCATCAACGGCATGGCCGAAGTCGTCAAGACTGCTGCTATTTGGGATGAGGTTGAGTTCACTGCCCTGGAGCAGAATGCTCCCGCCATCCTTGCCGCCGTTCGGTCCAAGTCGACCGAGTCATCCTCGAGATTGGCGCCTATCCGAGATATACTAAAGCGCATTGTTCTTGGCTCTGCTCGAGTAAAGGCCGAAGTTGTGTCGTCCGATGAACGAGAGGGTGGACTGAGAAATTTGCTCAATTTTGGCCATTCTATCGGCCACGCCTACGAGGCCATCCTCACTCCACAGGTATTGCATGGTGAGGCAGTCGCCATTGGCATGGTCAAGGAGGCCGAGCTGGCACGTTACCTTGGTGTGCTACGGCCAAGCGCGGTTGCTCGCCTCGTCAAATGCATTGCGGCCTATGATTTGCCGACCTCTGTCGAGGACAAGCGTGTTGTCAAACTGACTGCCGGGAAGCACTGTCCAGTCGATGTCTTGCTACAAAAAATGGCTGTGGACAAGAAGAACGACGGCAAGAAGAAGAAGATTGTGCTCTTGTCCGCCATCGGAAAGACTTTCGAGCCCAAGGCAAGCGTGGTTGAAGACCGTGCCATCAGGGTTGTCCTGTCGCCATCGGTTCGTGCAATTCCTGGCGTGCCTCACGGTCTAGAAGTCAGTGTCACGCCGCCTGGCTCAAAAAGTGTTTCCAACCGGGCCCTTGTTCTTGCAGCGCTGGGCCAAGGTGCCTGCCGCATCAAGAATTTGTTGCGCTCCGATGATGTTGAGTATATGCTCTCGGCCATCGCCCACTTAAAGGGAGCAACTTACTCCTGGGAGGACGCTGGTGAGATTCTAGTAGTCAAGGGCAAGGGCGGGCAGCTTCAGGCAAGCAAGGAGCCTCTCTATCTTGGCAACGCTGGCACTGCATCACGGTTCCTTACAACCGTAGTTGCTCTGTGCTCTCCCTCCGATGTTACATCGACTGTCTTAACGGGAAATGCAAGAATGAAGGTCAGGCCCATCGGTCCCCTCGTCGACGCACTGCGGACCAATGGTGTCGCAGTCAAATATCTTGGAAATGAGCATAGCCTGCCTGTTCAAGTAGACGCCGCCGGTGGCTTTGCCGGTGGAGTGATTGAACTGGCTGCCACTGTGTCTTCGCAGTATGTCTCCTCGCTTCTCATGGCAGCGCCATACGCGAAGAACCCTGTCACCCTGCGCCTTGTCGGAGGGAAGCCTATCTCTCAGCCCTACATTGATATGACCATCGCCATGATGAAGTCTTTCGGTATCGAGGTGCAGCCCTCTAAGACGGAGGCAAATACGTACCATATCCCTACGGGTGTCTACGTAAACCCCCCTGAATATGAGATAGAGAGCGATGCAAGCTCCGCCACATACCCGCTTGCCGTTGCTGCCATCACCGGCACTACATGCACAGTCCCAAACATCGGGTCCAAGTCTCTCCAGGGCGATGCTCGCTTCGCTGTTGAAGTATTGCGACCCATGGGCGCAACCGTCGTGCAGACTGATTACTCTACGACGGTCACTGGGCCAAAGCCTGGTACCCTAAAAGCTTTGGAACATGTCGATATGGAGCCGATGACCGATGCCTTCTTGACAGCATCTGTTCTCGCAGCTGTCGCGAAAGGTACGACTCGAATTACTGGTATCGCTAATCAGAGAGTGAAGGAGTGCAATCGTATCCTTGCCATGAAAGATCAGCTGGCCAAATTTGGTGTCGCGTGCACTGAGCTTCCTGATGGCATTGAGGTCACCGGACGACCATACACCGAATTGAGAGAGCCTAGCGAAGGCATCTTTTGCTATGATGATCATCGCGTAGCCATGAGCTTCAGTGTCTTGTCTGTCATTTCGCCTCATCCAGTGCTTATTTTGGAACGCGAGTGCGTTGGAAAAACCTGGCCTGGCTGGTGGGATGTGCTGTCCCAGTCTTTTAAAGTTACCTTGGATGGTGAAGAGCCACATGTGGAGAAGCACGCGGAGAAGTCCGGCATGTCACCTGGTGATCGGTCAATCTTCATCATCGGGATGAGAGGTGCAGGAAAGACAACAGCAGGGGCTTTCTTAGCAGAAACGCTGCAAAGGCCGTTCATCGATCTTGACATGGAACTGGAAAGAAGGGAGGGTATGACTATCCCTGAAATGATCCGAGGGTCACACGGATGGGAAGGTTTCCGAAAAGCAGAACTCGATCTGCTCGCAGATGTCATGAAGAATCAGTCTTACTGCCACGTCTTCTCCTGTGGCGGCGGAATCGTGGAAAGCGCAGAGGCAAGAAAGCTTCTGGTCTCGTACTATCGCAGCGGCGGCTATGTGCTACTTGTTCATCGCGACACAGACCAGGTCGTGGAGTATCTCCTACGAGACAAGAGCAGGCCCGCCTACTCCGAGGACATTCGTGGCGTCTACTACCGTCGGAAGCCTTGGTTCGACGAATGCAGCAACTTCCAGTATCATAGCCCGCACTCCGAGGCATCAGAGGCACTGCGTGGAGCGCCCGTTGACTTCACCCGATTTGTCTCGGTCATGTGTGGTCGATCTCGTCACTTTGAGGAAGTAAAGTCCAAGAGACATTCATTCTTCGTGTCGCTAACCCTACCCAATGTGGCATCTGCCATCAAATTACTTCCCCGCGTTGTTGTCGGTTCAGATGCTGTTGAACTTCGTGTCGACTTGCTCGAGGACTACTCCCCCGAATTCGTCGCCGTACAAGTTTCGCTGCTTCGATCTGTGACCAACATTCCCATTGTTTACACACTTCGAACCGTTAGTCAGGGCGGCCGTTTCCCAGATACGGATTACGATGCTGCAGCTGCCTTGTATCGTCTTGCGCTCAGAATGGGAGTTGAGTATATTGATCTTGAGATGACCATGCCGGACTCCGTTATCCAGACTGTGGCCGAAGCCAAGGGTTTCAGCAAGATCATTGCCTCCCACCACGACCCCCAGGGTACATTGTCTTGGCAGAATGGTTCCTGGATGGTCTTCTACAATAAGGCTCTGCAGTATGGAGACGTCATCAAGCTTGTCGGCGTTGCTCGCGACCTCGAGGATAATTTCGCTCTCGCAAACTTCAAGGCTCGGATGCTTGCATCGCACAAAACGCCCATGATTGCTATTAATATGGGCCCAGTTGGTAAATTGAGCCGAGTGCTGAACGGCTTCCTAACGCCAGTGTCGCATCCTGACCTGCCATTCAAGGCTGCTCCAGGTCAGCTTTCAGCAGCGGAGATTCGGCAGGCATTGTCCCTTATTGGGGAGCTCGAACCGCGATCTTTCTATCTCTTCGGAAAGCCAATTGCCAAATCACGGTCGCCTGCCCTGCATAATTCACTTTTCGAGCAGACGGGACTGCCGCACACATACTCTCTTTTCGAGACGGATCATGCACCAGACGTTCTGGACATCATCCGATCGCCGCACTTTGGCGGTGCTTCAGTGACTATCCCACTCAAGCTTGATATCATGGACTTACTCGATGATGTCTCGGATGCGGCTAAGCACATTGGCGCTGTAAATACCATTATCCCCGTGGCTAGTGGGAACGGCGAGAAGGCCCGCCTTCTCGGTGATAATACCGACTGGATGGGCATGGTTTTCTCCCTACGCTCCGCAGGGCTAGTACAGCGCACACGAGCTTCTCCGGGGGCTGGCCTTGTGATTGGATCTGGCGGCACCAGTCGAGCTGCGATTTATACCTTGCATTCTCTCGGCTATGCACCCATCTACATAGTTGCCAGGTCCGCTACCAATGTCAAGGCACTAGCAGACTCCTTCCCCTCAGACTACGATATCCAACACCTGAGCAGTGTTGAGGAGGTGTCCGCCATCTCAAGTCTGCCCCCAACGGTTGTCATCAGTACGATCCCAGCCGACAAGCCAATCGACCCGACAATGCGTGAGGTTCTCGTGTCAGTTCTTCACCATCCATCAGTGTCTGAATCCACTCGAGCCTTGCTCGAGATGGCCTATATGCCACGTCACACCCCTCTCATGCAGCTGGCTGAAGACGCTGGATGGACAACCATTCCGGGATTGGAGATTCTCTCTGCTCAAGGGTGGTATCAGGTACGTTCTCCTCACTCATGCAGCAGCCACATTTATCTGTACGGAAGCCTGACCAATTTGTCAAACAGTACCAGTTGTGGACGGGCATCACGCCGGTCTACGCTGATGCACGAGCCGCAGTCATGGGTGAATCAATTCCCGCCTCAGGGCCGTAAGGGTTCGGTGGAATCTAGAAGGGAATGAAGTGTGAAAAGGTCACCGAAAAGGGGGTAAGGATGAAACCCAGAAGTTCCATATAGCATTCGTCCCTCCAAGACCGTGTGCGCATCTGATATGCTCATGCATTGTTTGTCCTTGGAGTTATGTATATCTACAACCTCGCAGCCATCAGCGGCTGGCAATTTGCCGTCGACATGAGCATAATATCCGGCCTCGTGCCTTGTCTTGTGAAAACAGATTGCTCCCAACTGGGGAGTTTGTAGAATAACCAACGTGCATGTGAAATGCACCCTCTCCCTATCTCTCTTAGCTTGGGTCGAACTGCCGTGTCTCTTGTGGGCAATGGTATCCAGTCTGTCGTGAAGCTGAGCATTATTTCTTCTTGGCTAGTGGGACAGTCCGCACTTCAAGTGCGGAGGTGGGCATCAATACTAGACGAAACCGGAACCCATCGCGGCATCTGTGGCATTCTTTCATACCGCAACGGCAATTTGGGCGCAGCACGCCAGAGTAGTAGCATTCGTAGAAGATACGTACGACTTAAAAGGCAAGTTCATCCGTCATTGAGTTAGTTTGGCAGCGGGGTCAATTTCACAAATATGCTAGCACTTATTGTTGTAGGTAGTCAGATATTTAATTTTCATCGCTCGTACACTATATATGCAGACCACTGCTCGTCATTAGGTCATCCCGTCTATCCGCCATATCATAATCATCATAGATCTGTCGCAATCCTCCTGATGCGCATCGCTTGCTCGCTCTAATTACTGTTTTGCCCGATATTTTGTGTGTTTTTGTCTAGCCCAGTAGTCCGAAATAGTGAAATGGTCGTGATACAGGTATTGCTCGATAGTATGTATAGACACAGCCTCGCCAGACAACATCAGAAGAACGTCTGCAGACATAGTGTACACAGAAAACAAAGGCTTGCGATGACCAGGAGAAGTAAAGATTCCCGAAAAGCCGAAATATCGAGATAGATATGAATAGCAAACGCTCGCCCGCAATTGAAACCCACGCAGTGCTACCTGACTGCAGAGTTTTGACTGTCTATTGAAGATGCCCAAACCGAACCATTATTAGAAATACAATGAAAAGGGGTATACAGGAGACACAGAAGACTAGGGCAATTCGGCTAATACTAGACTGCCATCTTGGTCAGGGTGCCTTTACAGAAGAAATGAGGAAATGAGAGAGCAAGAAAGCTGGTGTCATCACCCAATCCGCGGGGCCCGCGCAGCGCACACCCATCAGAAACAATGGAGGTCGGAGGAGGTTCCCGAAAGGGAGGAGAGAAAACCTGCAAAGCCATGCGCAGGAATCGTAGGGGCATAGAGGAATGAAGCAAGTGCCGGCTAGGATGGTCCGAAGTCGAATTCCTCAACATCAACAGCGGGAGCACTCGAATACAATCCGATGCACGCCGACGCATCGATGCGCGCCATGGATTGGGAATATGACACAAGGGGGTGGTTGCGATGTCGTCGGTGTAACTGCTGCTTTGTCAGGATGAAATCAGAGCACGCCGTCATGGCTGGGTCGAGTGACGTCACTTGGCTTGGCTTGGCAGATCGGGAACCTTCGACGATGGCCCATCATTGAAGCCCAAACATGCCAGCAGCCGAGTGGAGAAGTTCACCCCGGAGTGGTAGGGGGGGTGTGCTTTTTGAGTGGGTCTCTCCTCACATCCTCCAATCAAAAAGGCTGAAATGGAGGCGACTCTCCCAAAAGAGGAAAAGCTCAGACGCACAGTGAGGTCGCCCAAGGACCCTGCATGCAAGGAGGGAAGGAAAAGCGGGGACGGGCTGTCGGACCCTGAGTTTTTCTTGTCGATTTTCTCTGACGCCATGACGAGGACCCTGAATCTGAATCTGGCTGCATAGATGCCCCACCATGACATGGGCACCGCTACCGGTTCCAATCCACGCCTTGCAAGGCAATCTGCCCCGAAATCCTGTCAGGATCCAATTCGCTGCCCGTGCCTCCAAGATATCATGATGCCGCGCTCGTATAGCACAATTTGCTTAGCACGCTTAGGTGGGCCTCTCGTCTCCTAGTCTTGATTCCGAGGCGACCGCTCCGATCACCATGACCGGACATCAAGCCAGTTTCTGTTGCGTGAGTTTTACCCGCTAGAAGGCCCCCGTCTCCGGTGCTTGCCAGGGAACTCAACGTCTGGGTGGCAAACGCGGTAATGCCGCGTGAGAGCATCGGCACGGCTGAATGTCTTCTCTTCAGTGCATAGATCGCATCGAACCTTTTGCTTGCGTGCATTGTGAATCGTATCCTCGTGACGAGTAAGATCGTACGGTCGTGAAAATACCGTGTTGCAAGGCTTGCCGGTACTAGGGTTGATACGATCACAGCGGTGCGGTCCCGCCTGGCTGTTGAGTAGGCTAGATGTCATGCCAGTATCAACCCTCCGTACTGGATTGAGACCATGCGTTTGACGATGTCCCTCACGCTTGTGCTTCTGAAGTAGTGCCGGTGTCTCGAAGCGGAGAGTACAACCATGGTATGTGCAAGTGTAGGTGCCACCATCAGCACTCGTCCCAGCCGGCCGTTGCGGACTGGCAGAAAGCATTGAGTCCGGTGTTGCGGAGTCCGCCGAGCTCACACGCGATGGGACACCCATGGAGGTGCTGCCCATCGAGGCACTGCTGCTCTGCTGTCTCGGCTGGGCGACAAATGGATAATGCTGAGGGATTTGGAGACCTGTAGGCAACTGGGACTGCAGATAATTGTTGAAAGGTGCACCTCCAAGAGACATGTCGTTGAACTGGGAGTTTGCCTGTACCGCAGTGGCTGCTGCTGCCTTGGCGAGGTGGTCGCTGTCGAATCCAGTCGAATCCTGCGCCGGGAATAGTGGGAAGTTGTTCTCACCGTCCTGCTCGTGAAACTCGAGAATGGCGTCCTTCGGAGATATGGTCTGAGGTGTTCCGGCATCGGTGGCATGGCCGATCTGTTGCCGTAGAACCTCAGCGTCATGTTCTGCCTTCCTCTGCTCGCGCATCTGCTGGGCTGACGCGAATCCCATACGTCCGGCACCCCCAAAGTCGTGGCTTGGGGCTGGCGCTAATGGTGAGCCCTGACGAAACGGGGATCTATCTCGGGGAGTGGATGACACGGGGGAGTGCGCGCTCAAATGCTGATTGTTTGCAGCATGAAGTCTCTGAGCGAACACCTCGTTACTTGGCGAGACGGAAATATGTGCCTGCTGGGATGGAGAGGCAGAGGTGATTGTGAAGTTCGGATTGAACAGTTCGTCACTGTAGATGTCCGTCATTGTGCGGTCCAGTTTGGGAACGGCACTGAAAGCTGCATCATCGAAAAATAGTGAGTAAGTGTCCGCAGGACAGTCTATTATCTCGGGGTCCTCACCAGTCTTTCGCCTCCTGTCATCTTCAGGCTCCCCCATGGATGGCGTGGCAGGTGAGTCACTGGCAATCGAGCTCGCCACCGACACGGGTCGGGATCGGTTAGGCCCAATGGGATAGTCTGCTGGCGGTAATAGACCTCGGTCGGCCTTTTGCCTGTGAGATGCCATCAAGTTGCCGTAAGCCGCAGCGGAGGCGGAATCTGCACTGTAGTTGGGGTAGTGGGAGTAGAAGTTATCATGGCCGCTTGGGTTGAGCGTCTTAGACAACTGATAGTAAGAGTCATCATGTGTCGGCATGCCGTGGTAGTTGTCGCTCATCGAATCAGTCACGGCGATGTGCGGGTTTGACGTGTTGTGTGAGTACGGCGACGCCGGTCCGGCAGAGCCGAGCGAGGAGAGGGAAGACTCTCGCTGATGGGACACCCTGCTGACTGACTTTGGCGTCAGCTGGCCATTGTGAAGCCACGCCTCGGACTGCATCAGGTCGGCGGCGCTCAGGAGCGACGAGTCGTCGAATGCAGAAGTGGTCTGCGAAGAAGACTGAGGCAGGTTGAACAGCGCGCTGGCGTGTTGCGGTGTCTGCCTGGGAACGGCGATGCTTGGGGTGCTGTCAAACGAAGATAGAGAGTACTGCGGGAGCAGAGACTGGCTCGAGTTCGGCGACGAGGATCTGCTGTGGTCGCCTTCGAGTTCTATGTCGAGCAAGCTATCGCCTTCGAGACTCTGGGGATAGAAGTTTGCTGCCGCTGTCGAGGACGTCGAGAGGTTGTGAGGGAGTCGACGGAGAAGCTGCTGCTGTGAGTGTGTTTGATGTTGGCGAGGATTAGACGGCGACGGCGACGACGACGACGACGAAGATGTTTGTTGTAAGTGTTGGAAAGGAGAAGTGTTTGGTTGTTGCTGGTGCTGTTGGATTTGTTGTTGATGAAGAGGAAGATGTTGATGCTGTTGGTAGTTCTGGGCCAACAACATTATCGCAGATTGGATCTTCTTTTGTTGTTCAGGATGAGCTAAGATTTGATGGAAGGGTCGAGTAGAAGGGTGGCAAATCTGGGGAGTTCGGGAAGCACTGTGGACAGACGGCAGACGAATATATACCAAAAAGTGGCTGATGGTGGGGTGCCTTTTCGCTGATGTCGGATGTCGTAACTGATGGACCCAAGATGACAGGGGTGCCGGGGTCGCTGGGGATTAAGGTATGGCCAGGCCCTATCTAAGGTAAGGTAAGGTAAGGTAGGTCACTAACCACCTTGGGGCAGTGGGGCGGTACCACGGGCTTTGCTGTCGGGACCTGCTGGACCTGCTGGGCCTGCTCCAGTCCACCCGGGCAGGGCTGCTGGGTTCCCTCGAGAGGGTGGGTACATAGTACGTACTGGACGGACTCTGGTGTAGTGCAGGTACGTACCTCCTGCTATTTTGGCGGCATGGCTGTATGCGCCCTTGCCGTTCTGGGATACGGGGGGTATCTGGATGACGGAAGGCGCGACACCCTGTCCCTTGTCCACCTGTGTTCACTCAGTCGCTCAGTCACTCAGTCAGTCTCTCAGTGACTGAGGTTAGCATTACCTGAAGCGACTAGAAAACCCGTGGTGCGTCGCATCATGGGCGGTGCTTACAGCAGGTACATACCTTGGTACATACCTTGTGCTGCATGAGGTTGCCCATGCCCAAAAAATCAAATTCGCACTCTCTCTTACCAAGCCTGACCAAAACTTACATCCTCATAGAAGGTACCAGATGGATACCTGCCCGCCTTGCCGTTATAGCGCCCTACCAGGTATGGACCGCAGATGTACCTACCTTAGATAGAACAATGCCTTCCCTGATGCAAGCATAAGGGATTCCATGAGGCACCATGACCTGCCATTACTCACTCATCCATCCACTCAGTCACAAGCGGCAGGAGAGGAGAGTATGGCCGAGGAGAGCCGGCCGAGCCCTTGTGGAATTGTTGGGAAGAGTGTGGTAGGTACCTTGGTAGGTGTTAAGCCGGCCGAGCTGGGAGGGACAATAGTGGTGACAAAGCCCGTAAATTTTCTCTTTTCTCTTTTCTCAGCCGAGGGCCTAGGCCTAGTTGTGCTAGGGCAGCGTGGAACAGAGCGGGCATTGCAGTCAATGCAAACGCAAACTGCAAACGCATGCATGCGGGGTGACCACTACACTACCTCACTTTCATCACCGTCATTCCGTTAGGAAAGCCACGCTTAGCTTTGGGGGGATGGTGGTCCATTCGAGTCATGTGCCCTCTGTCATCAGACTGACTCTCAATACTAAGACACCTACCGACCCTACCACAGGTACTGTGCCTACCTACCTATTCTACAGTACAACCTCCGAGGCAGCCCGAAGCAACCACCAGGGTCGCTCTTTCCCTTGCACTCTGTCTTTCCTTTTTTTTTTTTTGGGTTTCTTTCGCCCTCCCCTTTCCGTCTTGTCACACCGATCTAACTGTCCTGTTCAGGTAGGCACCTTGGTATACCTAGGTGAGCTAGGTATGTAGATTCTCCAAGGAGCCTACAGTAAGTATCTAGGTAGGCATGTGCTTGCGCTACAGAGGATCCATCTCTGTCCAATTGTTGCCGGATGGACTTGACATATTTACCGATGACTGCCGAGGACAACCTTGAAGGTACGAGTTTCGGAGTTAGGAAATACAGTAGAGCCAATGTAGGCGTGTCTAGCATTCGCACAGCGCACGCAGCGCCGGTGTCTTGCACCTAATTCAATACGCAGTCATGCACCTTTTCGTGTTGCGTATCCTGCCAAGGTACCTGGAAACTGCCCGTGTTCTGCCCTAATAAAGCTCCCTCTGGGCTGGCCTGGGCCAGCCGGTCGGGCCTAGAGCGCTTGACAAGCCACAGGCTCGGTCGGATACGGGCTGTCTGGCCTGGCTGGCTGAGCACTGCATTAACGTTACGTTTTTGGGTTTGGAATTTTTTTTTTCTTTCTTGCGGTGTCATCTCCCTTCCACCCCTTCTCTCTGGTCTCTTCCCAACCCCATCACTCTCTCGCGATCCTGGAATACACTGCACCCACCACAACCAGATGCTTACCATATGTAGTTCCTTTCACGCTGCTGACACCAACTCGGTCTCTGGTCTGTTCTCGTGTGCGTAAGTTGTGCAATCCTTGTGTGCGTATGTGTATGTATATGTATATGCATCTGTATTACGCTTGCATCGTTTCGTCCATACATCCCATCATCCATAACATATCATTCCATTTTATTTGATCAACTACTCTATTGTAGTCGATCTCATCGAGATTGCATAGGCCGGCTGGTGCTCTTTGACGTCGATCTGTTGTACCTGGCCTTGGTCCGTCTGCTCTGGCTGGTGCATTGGTCTCTTGCTATTTCGGCCTCATTCCTGTTGGACAATGGCTCTCTCTTTTGGGGGGAGTTGATAACAGATGATGCAAGCAACCCAACGAGCGCTCGGGAATCGAGAGGGGTGGATCTGCAAGTGACGTCGTCCGCTACGCCCGGTTGGGACCCTTGTCTCGCACTCCTCATGCCGATTATCCTCACTTACTTTCTATATTCCCTCGATCTATCTTACTTGCTTGATTACTGAAGTGATCAAATCAGTGACGGATGGACTGTGTAGAAGAAAAGGGAAGGAAATTGGCAACCAGTAATCCAGGACTATCTATTCATCCTGCCGCGCCTTTACCCTTGGTATTTGGCTAGACGAAATGGTAGCTGCATAATCACCCCAAGGTCGCCAGGTTTCGTGGTTAGTCTATCAAATTCATAAGCCAACCTTATTTTGCAGGCCATGCTATTCCCGCCTACCCAAGTTTTTGTGGGATGTGTGAATCATTTTACGCGGATTAAACTACCTGGGCAGCGTATGATGGGTGCGAGGTATTGTGGAAGTACCCCTAATGGATGGATGCTAAGAGAAGCCAGCTTACCTTAGCAATCTCTAGAAGGTAATGGATGTACCGGTGTAAGTACCTTAGAGGGAGCCTGGCGTCGTGTCTTAGTTTTTCCCTGCTGGACGGACAGACAGATAATCGATAAATCAGTCAACATCGATTTTATTTTTGTAAATCCCATCTTCTCGGAGAGTCGGAGTCACTGGCTTGGGTTCGGGATCCAGGTGGGAAAGGGTTTGTTGCAGTAGCGTACCGGAGATGGGAAACTCAAATGCAGGTTCACGGACACAGCCACACTCGTGGCGCGTGCATCTCCTCGTTCTCGCCGGGGTTTCTGCCATCAAGCCATACCTACTCTCGAGCTACTCTGCGACTATGTGTGTCCCTACCAAGTTTTCCTTCCTTGCAATCCCAACCCTCGCATGCAAGGCACACCAATGGATGCCGGTGCACACTGCCGACACCAAGGAAAACGATGTGGCGGCTGTCAATCCCCAGCTGGATCCAGATTCAAGTTCAGGGTCAGGTTCTGCACAGCCTTCTGAGATCTCCTGTCGAAACCCCTTCGCTCGCTCTGGCTGCCCGACACTAGCCACACCTCCACAGCTGTTTGTTCGTTCGCTGGCTGTTGTCCCTCGGTTGCGTGCCGAGACAAGATTCTGGCACAATCGTGCCCAATCAACAACATCCAGTCTCCGCTCTGGCAGCCACAAGCACAAGTCGATCCTTGCCGATCTAGCCGCGATCTGGAGGGGATCTGCAAAAGAGGACTCCCACCACCTGTGGCTGTGCGAAGCCAGATCTCTCTTCTCAACGCGAGCGAGGCGAGGATCCAAAGCTGTCAAGAATATTTGGATGCGAACGTTTCCGCGACACGCCTGTCACGGCATTGCTAGCTGATCAATGCGGGGAACCGCCAGCCCGTGCTTCTCGAGCTAACGCAGGAGAGTGACTACGGGATTTCGCCCCCGAATCCCAGACATACGTAAACGCACGGTTTGCTTTTCACCTACACTGGACATACGCACCGTTAGAGGGAGACTACACCGTCCATGATGCCTGGACCACGAGCCTCCTCGGAACCTGGTCAGACCGGGCATTAGGCATTGCTGTGCTCAGTCCTCCCTTACTGTATTGCCTACCTAGCTTGATCACGCGCCCGCCGTATAAGGTCTACTTCGCTTTAATTTTAAGGTCATGTGCCGCGTATGACTCCCATGTCTACATATACCTCCTGTCAGTCAGTAGTGTATACGCCGCCTATCCGGCAAGGCGCGTGTGTAGACTGCGGCTCAGTTCTCGTCGGCTTACGCATGCAAGGCCGAACCCACAACCCCGGATAGGCCATGGAGACGAAAAGATTCCTTGGGACGACTGGGAAGCATTCCAAATACACAGGCAAGCGGGTAAACACACATGCTGGGAAGTTTGCCTCCTTCTTTGTACGATGCTATGGACTTGAATGGTCACCGACACGGTGCGGGCGCTCGAGTGACACTGAGTCAAGTTCGTGTGACGATTCGGCGCCTGTCTGCTCCGTAGTTGCCGCCTCGCGCGCACTCGAGGCCACCCGGGCGTCCCGACATGCTCCCGCCTGGAAGTTGCGGAGGTGAGAGTGACGGCCGCCATCTCGAAGACAGACAATCGATAGAATACGTGGCCTGAAAACACGATAATGTCCCTCGAGACGGCGCCCAAGCGAGCTCCGGGATGGACGGTGATGGCTCGCGACGCGCAGCGCAGCGTTAAGAGAGCACAATGCATCACGCATGACTAATTTCTGTCGGCGATGATGATGACGACGACGACGACAGCGAGCCTTCCTTGTGCGCGATAGTCATAAAACATAGCTTAACAAAGCAGGCGTCAGAGCCGCGCTTCGCCGATACCGCTTGTTGTCCAGGAATCTGAAATGGAAGTACGTGCAGGCAGATGCCAACGACGTTCCGGATGCCGCGGATTGTTCGAAGCGACGTAGACAATGGAGGCTGAGGCTGAGGCAAGGCGGCGCAACGCAGCGCAACGCCAGACGACACGGGAAGGATGCGCGAGAGCGAGTGCGAACTGCCATCGGTTGTGTTTCTACTTCGCCATCGATGCCATTGCTTTGGATGTTGATGAGTTTGTGAGTAGGCATGATAGTACACCACCAGACCAGCAGGTCCAGCCCTGGCAGCCTGGGGATCCACCAACGACAACTTGTGTGCGTGCTCAGCAGGAACCTACAGATCGATCGGAGATCTGGAACATTTCTGTGCATTGAAGACTAGTCTAGATCTGAGGTTAAGTGATACCCTACCTACAGTATGTACCTATAGGTAGACCCCCCGCTATCCCTAGGCCTGAGGTGGGTCAACGGCGCTACACTAGGTACGCTACCGTTCGTAGAGCGCCCTGTGCTGTGGATTGAACTGCATGTTCTCTTAGAACTGGGACCATAGGTAGTTCATCGAATCATGGAGGCCAGGACGGATAATCCATCGGTCAAGGTTTCATGGGAATACAGAGTTGACGGGCTAATCGGCCGGGTGGTCGAAAATGTACCTTAGGCATGGATACCTACTTTCGGAGGTGAGGAGGTAGGTTGGCTGGTTGTCAAACTGAGCCCACCGCACACAAAACACCACGCCATACCTGCATTACCATCCCCAACTCCGGGTATCGTCCAAGAGGGCATACCGAGCCATGATCTCGATGCTGAGGGTATCACATCACATCACACCACGTTTCCCTACACTGCCTACACAACACAACACAACACAGCAATCGAGCAAGCCAGCAACCCATTGCCCTCCCCTCATTCACGTGCGTGCCTGTTGTGTGGATGACTCGTTTTGGTATGGAATGGTATTGTATCGTGTCGTTTCGCATTGCCTAGGCACGCAGGTAGGCGGATATTAGAGTCTGGTCTCCTTTGGTTTACTCTGGTCCGTCAGTCACCCACCGTCTTCCGTCTCTTCTCTTGTGTAGAGTATCTCGGTACGGTACCAGCATTGCCTAGGTACGCAACTATATCGGAAGAGATGCTTCTTCCTGCCTGCCTACCTACCTTCCTACCTACTTGGACACCAGGTGCCAGCCGAGAGAAACGGCGTCTAAATGTGACGATCTACCAAAATGGTGCCCATCGGCATCCCCATCATGTAACCTGCTGATTGCCATGCGACCCCAGGCCTCTTCCGATAGCACGACGTTTAATTGTCTCGTTCAATTCACCGCTGTCTATCTGTCTTCGTTTGGCCTGTCCCACGCCCTTCTTGTTCGTCCGTCTCCCAGACCGGAATCACCCATCCCTGCAACCGCAATCAGAATTCGGGCATGGTGTCCGTCATCCGTTGAGCGAATTGGACGACTTCCAAGGGAGGTGGGATGTGAGATGGATGGACAGTTAGTTGGTCGAGGCCGAGGTCGCTCTGTCTCACTCTTTTCCCGTTGCTTGCTTTTCCCCTTCTTCTTCTTTCCCTTTCTCTCTCTCCGACCCTCTCCGCCGTTGAGCTTTTCTTTCGGGATGCGCCCGCGACGGGATTGGTCTGTAGCGACAGGTTGACTCTGGGGAAAACTCAAATCCTCTTTTCAGTGCAGACTAGCACATGTACATGTACATGCATGCGCAAGCAGCGCAGCTAGGTAATACACCTCAGGTGTACACGCACCAGCCAGTCGAGCCCACCTACCTACCTACCTACCTATCGGTGGCCCCGAACACGCGCGATAATGAGAACTCCTCGGCCGCTAAGTTCCCTAGAGTGCGGGTAAGTCTGAGCGGACGACACTACACTAACATCAATCACGATGAAGTCTTCCACCATCGCTTCGGTTCCACACGCATGGGTTCACCTACCCTACTATGTACTCTATCCAATTCTTTTCTTCTTCATCCTTGGAGAGTTCAGTCTAGTTTAGAAAACTGTGAGGTTTGGATGGCACCCCCGACAGTGAAATTGGTAATGTCTATGCTGTCCATGTACTCTACCATCAGCGCTCAAGCAAAGTCCTTTTTTTTGTTTTTTGTCCTCGCTAAATTCTCTGCGCTTGGTCCCGGGAGACGCCGCCCGGCTACATCCGCACCAACCGCCCGCTCTCCGCCCTCCGTTGACCGGTGCATCCATTCCATTCTATCGGCTCTCGCTTCCTCTGTCATCACTCATCACATCTGCCAGGCTGATGGATGGGTAATCAAGCAAGCATCCAAGCATCCGAGGATCCAAACAATCAATCAATCAAGCAAATAAGTAATCCGGACAATCGTGCTGCCGGACCATACAGTACGATAAACACATATGTATGCGAATGCGTGTGTCTAGGTTTGCGTGTGTTACTATTGTATGTAGATACGTACGCTCCCAGCGCTCCCGAACATCGCCTGGGACCCATCTATCCTTCCTTTCCTTCCATGTAATCCCATGGCCACTGGATGTGCGGCAACTGCACATCACAAAAGAATAACGTAGTCAATATATCGCACATGTACCCGGGGGCGTATCGGGGTAGCTGTTCCATGAGGCATCAATATTGTGATGAGAATTATCATTTCTATTCCCGGCCCGCGCAATTGACAAATGTTGGCAGCCATGGTCGGGGTTTGGTCAGCCCTCCAAGCCTCGTGCACGTACGTTGCACATCCTTACAGGTCTCCTATTTCCGTACCGAGCATTCGCCGGACTCGGATTTCTGGATGGATGAATGAATCGTGCATGCATGTTTGCTCGCCGTGAATTCCGTCGGCGTTCGGGACCACACGGTCGAGCGAGCATACGCTGCAGTGCGGAGTCATACACCCACGCATGAGGTAACTAACCAGCTGCATCGCACGTGGCGAATATTGACAAGCCGGTAGCATGGCATGTTGTTCCCCTACAGGTAACTATTCGGAGCACTTGAGCAGAGAGATTCTCGGAGATTCGCCGGTGGCAGAGACTGAACACCAGCAAACGGTTTCCCCCCTCTGTGGCGCGGCCCCCCCGTGTGACGGCATCCCGCGCGGCGGAGGGCAGCCACCGGCACTTCTCTGCAGAGAGGCACTGCCCTAGTGTAGCGATGACACTCTGGAGGCTCTTGGGCCGCGGGCGGCTCTACCTAGGTACCTTACTTACCACCGTCCTGTCACCCGCCTGTCCTTACCCCGACTTCTCGCCACCCGGTTGCCCAGTCGGTCGCTGATATGCAGGAACTGTCGGACTGACACCTGGTTCCTCCAATTATCCTGACGAGCCTGACAAGAGCAACTACCCACAGTACGTCCTGTAGACACTCCTTGAGGAGAAAAAATGTCCGTCTGTTCCGCACACATGATCAATTCCCTGTCTCGGGTCAAGCCCAAAAAAAGAAACATCGATCGCGTCTCTGTGCATGCGTGCCGGGCAATGCGACCTCAGGACTCCTGCCGGCGGGCTTCCGGAGCCGCTCGCCCTACCTCCCACACAGTTCTAGTAGATAGCCCGATCCAATTGCAAGGGAAGATTCTTTTGACAACGCCGTTTATTCATCTTCTCGCCCCCGGTTCCGGTTAGAATGTCACCTAGTGTCGAACTCTTTCAAGTCATGTAGGGTGAATATGTGAAGCTTGAAGGACGCGGGGCAAATGTTATCCTGGAAGCCACGTGCATGACTACTAATTATAGCGAGATCGATCAGCACAACTTGGACTTACTTGTAGGCTGGTGGCGAATACTGCCTTTTCCACAACTTGGAACAGAGACGCCTATCAGGCCTGTCACAGTTGTTCTTTCATCACTTGCTATTATCTCTTTCGCACCGATCCCGGCCCGTCCTTGTTTTTTTCAACGCCGAAGCAGTCCCTCGTACGTGAAAGGCTCTCAGCGATAATGCCGAGTTCCTTCCCAACCTCGAGTCCTCCATGTAATATCTCTGCATGGACAAGAAGATATTAGGTCGACCGAAATTAAGGAGAAAGCCTTTTCTAAGCATAGATGACGACTACTGAGAGCAATGAAATGACCACACGTAATTGAGCACTGCGAGGGAAACAAGTCTATGCTACGACTCGTCCTTGGGGCATGAGTCACAATGGTCATATTTTCGTATATCCATGAGAATGATAATAGTACTTTTTCTCCTCGCTAGGAAAGGCATTAAAGAAATTTGCATGATCCATGGGACACATCAATCTCTGGTGGGTGAGCTGGACACATCATGACAATGTCTGTCGGTCCTCCGCCGCCATGTCTAATCGTTTCGTTGGTGGCAGGCAAGTTCGCGGTAAAGTATCACTGTGCAGGTAGTTTCGTCTCGATCGCGACTTGTTAGATAAGCGGAAGTAGGCAAACCTCCCGGGGATTGTCTAAAGGTCTATGCTTAGATAATTATGAGCTGAGCGCGGTTGCACATCATCTGTCAGCCCTCTTGTCTACGTTCTAATGTGCTCGGACAAACATACCTCAATGAGCTTCTCTGTCAAGCCAAAGCATTGCTTATCTTGATCATGTGCTGGGTTGAGGGAACACGACCGCCAGAGACCTCCGAAGCCCATGTCTTCCAGTATGTCGTTCAGGATACCCGTGTTTTCGAGGGCGGCAGCGAATTTAGGGTTAGATGTTAGTGTCTGGAGTAGCATATGAGCCGACTCCAACGTCGACGAGTTCTGGCAGTGCATGAGAATGTTATCCAGAATGGATATGATCGGTCCGCATCTAGAGATTTCATATTAGTTCCGTATGCTCTGCCAGCCATCCACTCTAAGAAGTTCGCTCACAAATGCATGATAACCGCAGGTCGCCCAACAGCAAGCTCGTTCAGCCACTGCAGCGTCCTATTCTGCACCGCATCCTCGAGGTATTGGAAGTCGACCAGCTCTATTGCCGTGTTGAGCAGGAGGTCCTTGTCTTTCATGGCTCCGAGATCCTGCATGGAGCGTATCTTGTCAATGTTGCCGAGTTCGGAGGGATTCACCCCAGCTAGCCAGAGACTATCCTTGAGCTCGTCATGGGTGACAGCGCGGCCAAGTATCAATGCCATGTAAGGAGATGTCGACAGATCTCGGGGTGTATGGCTACCATTGGCCTCCGCTGTCATTTCCAGAAATGTAGACAATACCCGCAGCGCCGTCGCTTTAGTCACTGTGTCTGTAAGCCCTCTCACCAGGCACGCGCATGCCGCGAAATGGAAATTGTCGTTGTTGAAGTGGATGCCATAGACATCATCCAGAGGCAATGCGGCTTCCTCCAGTTGTCCACGTCCTTGCAGGAGTAATGATACCATCTTTTCCCCCCTCATGTCTCCCGATGTGCTGATGTTTGTCAGCACCGCTTCCAAAAACATTGCAGCGCAGTTGAACAGGTTCGGTGGAACTAGACGCAAGAGAGAGATGGCGAGCCAGAAGAGCTGAAGCCCATAGCGGGATGCCGAAGGGAGTTTAGCTATCATCTTCGATATGGAGGTAACAATAGCCACAAGCATATCGCTATTACTATCCTCACTAAACCGACCGATACTATTGCGCAAGGCAACGAGCACCTGGTATAAGAGATCATCGTCTACCTCCTCTCGGGCAAGGCATCCCATTACACTGAATGCTCGAGGTTGAATGGCAGGGTTGTTCTGGAAGGCAGTGCTTGCAACGAGACTCATCCATCGCGAACGCCACGCGTTGGCCATGTCTACGGACGGCGCCGCAACAGAACAGATCTCAAAAAGGAGAGCCGCTAGGTTTTCGGTTGCCGACACCGTTGGACCGGCATCTTGGTTTGTTGACACCGACGCTCCGTCCCTCGAAGACATAGCCGACATGTTGGCAAACATGTCACTTCTCCACTCCGCCAGTGATTCGAGTGTTCCTCGAAGCTTATTGAGCCTTGTCTCGTCTAAAGCAAAGGACGTGCAAGCGGCGTGGATGGAGTTCACGAGCAATCGGTGAACAAGAAGCCGCACGTCTGGCGATCCGGTGTTTGCGAGCATGGTGACCACATGAAATATCTCGGGCAGGTAGAGCTGTGACTGCACACCACAGTCAAATGACAGTGACAAGCAGAACTGAAGAAGGATACAAATCTCGGGCCAAACTGCGTTATCTGGCAGGTATTTTGTCGGACGCAGCGACGATCTATTCAGCGCCTTCCGAAGGCGAGAGATGATTTTACCTCGCAAAGTGATCGTCCCGATAGATGTGACAATAGATGTCAAGGTTTCGGTCTGCTCATCGTGGAGACCTATACTCAGAGCCGTCTTCAAAATCTCTTCAAGCAGTATATCAAGGAGAACCTCGTCCTGATGAATAGCAGGCCACACGGTTTGCTCAAGAGTAAAGCTGAGGGAAGGATCCGAGAGAGTGACGTCTATCAACTTGCGAAACAGCGTGGCTATTTTATCGCGTCCTTTTTCGCTCTCGGTCTCCGTTGCAAGAAGCGACGTCCGCAACCCGGGCAGCCATGGCGCCATATACGCGAGGCTCAGGGGCTTCTGCTCTTCGGAGAAGCTATCCCAGCCAACGAAGAACTCATTCAAAAAATCAGACGTCAGCTGAGGCTCTGCGTGGGCCAGCTTCTTGCTGATGCTAATAATAAATCGCGAGGGCTCCAAGGGAACAGCCATATCTAAGTGAAAGGCATTGTCAGTAGTATTTCACCAAGTCTGGGGGTAAGCGAGGAGAATGAAGTTCACGGTCGTCGCAGTACCCGTATACATACCTTTTGTGCAAAGTAATTGGGATGCTGCACTAAATTTGAATGCCCTACACAATGCGCCGAGGAGGTTATAGGATGCAAGCCTGAGCACTTGATCTGGACTCGCAAGGTTGGTCAAGGCCAAGTTGAGCAGTGTTCCTGGAACATCTTGCGGCCTAATGAGTCTCTCGAAAGACTTCATAGCCCTGGTGTCCTTGCCATACTTGGCCTTTGCACCACGAATAGCTTGCAACACATCATTCTTCTTCGGACTCGTGAAGTACATCACAATCTTCCCATTGTCAGCCCTGAGACCGAAGGCCGAGTCGTCCTCTGTTTGAATAGATGTCGGTGCCTCATCAACCTCCCCGAGCCTGAAAATATCATTGACAGTAGTATTCAGACGAAAACCTGGGTGAACCTCTTGCTTCTTTGTCGTCGTGACCTGCACAAATTGGCTGCCAACTTTGACGACAACTTCGATCTTACCCTTTGTCTTAGATAGTCGGGTAATCGGCTGAAAGACGTATCGAGTGTCTGTGACAACACTGATTGTCTCCTTTGGAAGATGAAGCTGACTTAGATGAAAATGTGTTTGTAGATCTTGAAGACTGCCTATGAGGTGATACTCGACATTCTTGGGATTGAAAACGCTGACATCATTCTTCGCAGAAACTCGCAGAATACGCCGAAAGCATTTCCGGAAAGCACTGTTCATGTTATACACGTAAATTCGAGACAGCTGCCTTGACAGTTCAGTGGGAGTCAAGAGCTCCAGCCTTTGAAACAGCTCATCCTGTGGCTCATTCTGCCCATTGTAGCAAGTGGCATCAATGAGTAGTCCGAAGGGTCTGTGCCAGAGACGACTCGCAATCTTCAAATAGCAGTATATCAGGGTATCATAGTCGATAGATTCTGCGTCAATATTGCGAAGTATTACGCATATTATGCTTAGGCCATCCTTGCTCTCGCCACCATCGTATACTGCTCGAGCTGTCACGAATGACTCGGTGCTTCGGAAGGCATTACGGAGCATGAAGTTCTGGAATCTTGAGTATGCAGGAGGGCTATTTGCCGATATTTGAGGCCGATTCCACGTCACAGCTAAGGGTGGTGGCCCAAGATTTGTGATGAGGTTTCTCAGAGGTTCCAAAACTGGTGACCTGCCACGAGAAACATCTGCTGGGGATCGGACAAAGTCTCTCCTCTCGCGGGATATTAGTCGTTGCCGTACCTGATCCCAATGATCGTAGAGAAATCGATGGAGGGCCACGCAGGAGCCGAAGTCGAAAGATTCATTGGTACTTGGTGGGTCAAGAGCTTCCGGGGGTACAGATATCTCCCGTAGGAATGTCGTCACCCGGTAGATATTTTGTGTAAGGAAGTCATTGAGAGGAAACATGTACGGTTCCTTGGCTCCGAAAAGTACATTATTTGCAAGATTCTGTACGACTTTGGCAATCAGGAGCAGTCCTCGCCTCATCTCCTTGGACGGCGCAGTGCTCACAAGCCCCTCTACCTCAGGAGCCACGATCGCGGGACAAAAGAAACGCAAGAAGATGAAGGCGCCGACTGCAGTGTATTTTGCCTCTTGAAATCGCGGCATCACCGCTGCAGATATAATACTGCAGATTTTACGGAAGGAGGTTGGTATCTCTGCAGAAGATGTACAGATGTCGTCGATGAAGACTTTGGCCACGATGCGTAGTTGGAGGGCATTTTTTTCGAGTTCTTCTGTAGATGTCACCCTTGCTGGATCGAGTTCAAGATCAAGGTCTTTGGAGGTGAGCATCAAGCGCTCTACAACTTTCTGGAGAGTCGATTTTAGGTAGGCGGTACCTTTCCATTTGGCGTAGACGGAGAGCATCTTCGTAGCAACACAAGTGCGTCGCAGGAGCTCGGATTCATTTTCAGTGTCTTCTATCTCTTGTTTGATCAGAGCCTCAAGAAGAACGAAACTGAGTCCCCTAGTCTCAAATATATTGAGGAGGGAAATCGTCAACTCGTCAACCTCCCCGCTTGGGCACACCGCGCTCATGGCAGCAGCTAGGCTGGTATCATTTGTGAGCAGCTCTATAAGCTCGTCGTATTTCTCGCTGACTGCGGTATCAGAGAGATTGTTGAACTCGGTGCCCTGCATCAGGATGTTGAATAAAACCTTGACGAATGCAGTCCGTATCTCGACATTCTCGTGATAGCCGATGCTCAAGGAATGCTTCAAGCCAACATCGATATTTGCGCTGAGAAGGTTCGATAATATGGTAATGGCAAGTTCCGAGGCTGTTGCACTCTCGTCTCTCGTTGTGGAGCCAGGGAGATACTCAATCCGTGTCGTTTCAGAGGACTCCAAATTGAGCAGGGAAAGGAATCGATTGAAGTAGGTATGAAACATCTGCGACTTCAGCTCGCTTGTCCCGGCGTCTGTCTGCCCATCACCAGGTTGGAGCGGCAGACGGTAAGTCAACTCTGCCAGTGATCTTAAACACGCTTTGTCCAGGTCCCTCTGAACCCTAGTAGTTTCATCTTGCCTCACGGTTCCGAAGCCCGAGGTGTCCGTTCTCGGCGAGCGAGGTCTCGCAATCCAACCGAATATATACTCCAAGAGCTGATTTCGAATACGAACGTCATCTCTAAGGTTGAGATGCTCTTTCCTCTTCGTCACAGCTTCACACAGCTGACAAACCTTGATCTTTACTTTGAGACTGCTCCCGCTGTCCGGAACACCGTCCAGAAACTTGGCGAAGTTGAGCGTCAGGGCACCAAGGTGTATCGACGAGACAGCTCCGAGGTCTGACGGACTGTTTAGTCGTTCTACGAGAGCCCTGAGCAGCGAGGCGGACTGCTCTGCGAAAACGATCTCACTATCCTGGCCCTTGACGGAGGGCTCCAGTGCTCCAGTAAACAAGACGTCAAGCTCAGATACTAACGCCTTAAATAATGGCTGGAAAAGGGTTGACGAGATCTCTGTCGACAGAACTTCCCTCATAGTCTCGCGGATCCTCACATTGCTACATGCCAGAAGCTGGATGCTGAGCCTGAGATATCTCCCTAACAAGGGCTCTTCGTGATTTTCCGAGGACAGTCTGTCTATCCACTTTAGTCCGCTCAGGGCAGGCTCTTCTAAGATTGCGGCCTGATCTGCAGTGCAAATTCCTCCGAGGGACGCCAGGAAGCCAGAGTAATTACGCCATTCAGAAACCGTCCGTTCAGTGACGGCTTCTGGGAGCATGGTCGAGACATCTCTCGAAAGATTGAGCCACCTATCGAACGCCAATTCCCAAGCACCAAGGATGCCGCCGCTCGGGTACTGCATGCGTCGAAGCAAGCCCCGAATTCTCTTTTGGAAAGCAACAACGCCAGTGAAACGGAAGTCGCGGGATGCTATTTCTCGAAAAATGTCACCATTCCGAAGCAGACTTGAAGAGGACTTGGCCGACCCAGAGGCAGTATCGATGATACGACATTCCTCTAAGAATAGTCCAGTGCATGATGTGACAAGCTGACAGGTATCGACATCCGCAGAACATAACGACACCAAAAAGAGTGTCTCCAGCTTGATGGAGGTGGCTGTTCTTTCTGGAATGTCTTCAGATAGCTCAGATAATTCCTGTAATCAACCTTTTCGTTAGAGTCCGGCGAAAGAGACGTACGTTAAAACTTACACGTATCGAAGTTAGGAGGAGCAACCGGGACTCGAGGTAGCCATGAATTGAATGTAGTTCGGTGTGAAATTGGCTAGATCCGAGGTTGTCACACATAGCCATTAATATTATCGAACTGTTCTTCATTAGTATGCACGTAGTACGCTATTTTTTACAACTTACGTGAGTTTCCAGAAGTTGCTCTTGAATTCCTGTGAGTCTATCCTCTTAGATGCCCTTAGTGGTTGTAGTACGCTCTCATCTGCGAAGAGACGCTTGGCAACACGCATGGCTAATTTGCGCACGCGTTCGTTGGATGAGACGAGACATGATATGAAGGCAACTAAGTTGTCCTCGAAAAACTGGTCCCGCTCTCTATCCTTTTCTGGGGGGCCCTCAAACAATGTCAACGGAGATGCGTCTAAGAAATCTAAAATGTTGCAAATCATGTTTATAGCAGCTCCGGCCTCGGCGTTTTTACGCTGCAGTGCTTGGTCTCCGAAATAAACGTCCGTAAGTAGTGCCGAAGTTGTCTTTCTCATATGTTAGCCAAACCCTACGAAGGGTTGTTCAACAAAGCTCACCTTCAAATGACCTTGAATAAAAGCAGACGTGGCGGTGAAGAGCAACTGGTATTTCTCTGGGCCATCTAGTCTTGCGAAATACGAACACGCCTGTATAACAGCTGTCTTGAAGGCATGAGGCGCAGTGGGGGACAGGCAAACCGTTGCGAGGGTGTCCACACAGCTGTCAAAATTAAGATGTGTCAGGCTCACAAAGGCTGCTGTCATGACATCCTGGTCAAACGGCGCTCCATCTAGTCCAGCGGAGGAGCGGCGGAAAACCGCGTCTCGAACCTCATCTTGGACATCCATGGCATAACTAACGAGAGCCGAATCGCTCTCGGCATCGAAGTGACGAGCAGCTCGTAAGAGACACACGAGACAGTAGGCGGCTTGTTCGTTCCGATTCCTCAAAGCCTTTCTTAAACCATCAAGGAAGCCCACCTTTTTGGCCATGCTCCCGCTCTTGGCTTCCCTCATATTGCTGGCGACCTCGAAAACATCTGGCAGCAGGAACAGAAGGGTGGTCTGCAACGGATAGAGCACGATTCTCCTCCTGCCCGTCTCCACCACTGTCTGGGTCATGTCAAAGAGTGTATCCGCGCCACCATCCAGCCTCTTATGCAGAGCGTGGAGCTGCACGAACTCTTCCGGGTAACGGTCAAGCCATCTGGTGATTAGCAACGGGGTCACAATGGCTACAACATTCTGGAATGACTTCCGGAAGTGCAAATAACTCGAGCAAAACTCCTGAATAAGGAGGCCAAGCTTATAAGCATCTACCCAGAAGCTACCTACAAGACGAAGAGTGACTAGAGCAGCACGTTCTTCCTCGACCCCCAGGCCGATCTGCACAGGCCCGCCTTGGGAAGGCGCCGCTGCGCGAGTGCTATAAATCATGTTCCTGAGATAATCAAAGGCAGCAGACCAGCTCGATGCCGTCACGTACTCTACTATCGCCTTGACCTGGACCTCTATCTCGCTAGCATGAGCTTCGAGGAGGCGGCTACTTTCGACTGGCCCGTCTGGTGCAGCGAAAATTGATGGCTGCGATAAGGTATCCGAAGTAAAACTGCCAAGCTGATCCGCTGGTGGCGAATCCAGGATAGTCTTGGCAGGGAGGATGTACCCGTCTGGAAATGGCGAAAAATAGAGCTTGAGTATGTCTAAGATCCGGACTGCGAGTGCATCATCCAGAGGATCTGGCAGGGGATGAATGGCCTTCTGCCATCCGCGCGCGGCATCCTCGACGTTTTCAGCAGAGGATGCTCGCCCGACGGCACTCCAGTGACTCGAACAGCAATCAGCAAGTAATGCTAGGACGTAGAGTTCGGAAAAGAGGACATGGGGAGGATGGTTGACGACGGCCTGGTACGGCCGAGCGAGGTCTTCTAGCAGCGATAGAAGGGCGTCGAGGACGATAACCACGGAATTGGCGCTGACCTTGACAAGAGTGGCGCGAGTGATGAGGACTATGTCGTCTTGGTGGAGATCTTGCCCATGGGTACCAGTTCGATGGGGAAGCTGGCAAGGACAGAGTCAGCATCCATACGGCACATGCATGTTATATTACGAAAACGCTTGGGGGGAAAGAGGCAGGCGATGGGCAGTGCATGTTACCCTAGTTGTGAGCCTCTCCACCAAGCAGCCCACCAAGCTGGCGTCCCCGCTCATTGTACTGGTAGACATGAGGAGGAGCTTCAATGTATATCATGGTCATTGACCCATATTCGTTTTCAATGCCGTCTTTTTTGTGATCCCTGCTTCGTCTCTGCGAGGGTATCAGAACTGCGAACTGCTCCAATGTATAGCCGAGGCGTAAGTGGGCGCGAGTCCAATCAACCAGAGTTTGCCGTTGAGATAGCTGATAGATGAGGCAGTGTCGGGATGCAGGATGATGTGCAATCGCTTTCGAGCTGGTTAGACGCCTCAGGAGAGTGTGGAAGTGGGATTCTGTCAGAACAGCCGAGGCACGTACAACAGCCGTTGCAGTGGCTAAGGAACGGCTTGAATCGAGCAGGTTAACGGCGATGCTGCTGCAGACGGGAGGAGCGCTCAATCGGACTAGCCGGGCTACCTGACAATCGGGCGTGGTCTCAGTTTTGTCGGCTGAAATGTCGCGATCGTGGCAAGCGTTGGGAGTAAGTGTTTCAGGCACGGGGCTGAGGCTTCGACTGCTCGTGTAGATGGGTGGGTAGGTAGGTAGGGCGTTGTGGTGAGGAAGGATAACACTGGGTAGGTAGGTTATGTCCAAGGTGAGTAAGGTAAAGGTGTTGGAGACTGAGAGGAGCTCTAAGCATCGAAGTCGCAAGTCGAATTGGTGTGTGCGTTGTGGTGCGGTGCGGGGAGTGAGACACATGGTCTTGTTTGGTGGGGCACCTAGCCCCCCTCCTCCCGTGCTGGTCACTCGGGAGTCGGGAAGCCCCTTGCGCTTGCGCTCCCAAGGTTCTCTCCACACCATTTATTGGTTGGTACTACTTGGTAGGTAGGTAGTTTAGGGACCGTTGGTACCAACTACCTCTACCAATCTTGGAAAGCTTACCCGCTCACCCACCTCCCTGGTACCTACGTCTTGCCTGAGTACCTGACTTTACATTTTGCCTACCTACTCAAGTAAAGTAGACATGTGCCTAGGCACTTAAGGAGCCTTGTAGGTACCCGGGAGATACCCACCCAACCGACTACAAGTCCTGCACGTAATAAGCGCCCAGTGTAGGTACCGTAGGTCAGTGGATATTTGGCTCGGTCGGGCATGTTGATTTGATGGCATCGAGAGGCTGTTGTGTCATTGCATTACCTATCACTCGGCATTAGGACATTACCCTAGAGGGTACCTAAGGTATCAAGAAGAACATCGCCGAACTGGACTCGTCATCCGTCTATCAACTTTTGAAGCAGTTCATTCAACTCTCTTCGAGGTGTCTCCGGCACAGCAAAGAAAGCGGTATATATCACATGGATCGAGCTATAGTACGATATGATTTGAGCGAGCCAGCCTCACGGCCCTGACTTCCTCCTGTTAGCCCATCCGTCTTACATTCCTTGGCTCCGACCATTCATCGTAGTTATTCCCACCAGCATTCAGTAGCCTCGCGAGTCACGACCGCGACCACGATCATTCCCGTACGATCGATGACGACGATCATCATACCCTTGGCTCTGGTGGCTTTGGTAACCTTGCTGTCCTCCGGAGTAGTTACCCGGGGGTGGAGGGGGAAATCGCTCTCCATAACCCTGGTTTCTTCCGTAATTCTGCCCATACCCGCCATTTCCGTACAGATGCGCCGGCGGTGGCGGCGGAGGTAATCCCACACCAAATCCAGGGTATCCCGGAGGCGGTGGCGGCTGTGGATATGACGAAAGCGTTCCCGGGGGAGGATAGGCATCCCGCTGCTGGTATCCATTTGATCTAAAATTTGGCGGTCGATCTGGCTGGTCTTGTCGCTGCTGAGGGCGGCCCGGTCCGTAATTGATTGGGCCCCTCCTATCACCATTGTAGTTGTTATTGTTATTGTTATTGTTGTAATTGGGGCGCCCAAGCGGAACACCTCCATAGCTTCTCCCTGACCTTTGCGATTTGCTCCTCAGAACTTCTATGTCACTACGATCAAGAGCCGCAGTGGGCATTTTCAACCCGCGCAGTAGCATCGATTTGTGAACATGAGCAGTGACAGGCATCTCATAGTTGACCCTATTGGGAAGGTAGGTTAGCTGGCTGAAAATTGGGGAACAAGTGCATGCGTGGCAACGTACCGAAGGGATCGATCATAATCAATATCCGGCATGGCATTCCTCGAAAGTGGATAGACCAGGGCACCATGTGGGAGATATTCCTTGATCTTCTCTATCTTGCCTGCCAATCCGTCACTGACCCGAGGATCGAGCTTGTACTTCGGCGCACCCTGCTTCTTCGAGTAGAAGTGAGCTGTGATATCATCATATAGATGGGGGTGGGCATCCGATATGAGGAGTACATCCGCCCCCATCTCATTCCGAGCTTGATCTTCGACGCTTAGAAGCGGGTAACGTTTTTCTACCGCGTTCAGCAAACGAGGCATGTCAATAAAGGGCAGTAAGGCAACGCCTTGCCAGGCCATTTTTTTCCCGTTCAAGTCCACTTCGAAATCCTCGGGGTAGAAATCAATGATCTCGCTGTCCGGCTCCGTCATGAGATCATGAAAAATTTCGGGAATCGAATGACGAGACGCGGCAGGGAGCACACTCATGAGCTGTTCGAAAGGCTTAGAAATCCGACCTTTCTCGAAACTCAGGCGCATGTCCTTGAGGTCCACAAAGTCGGCCGCAAATGGCGCATAGTGATAGGGGTAGTACCATTCCCAGGACGGACATCCTTGAAAATAGTACATCAGAACCCAGGCAAGACCCTCTACATATGCCCTGGCCACCTTGTGCCGGAATTCTATGTCTTTGGGATCAACATGGAATTTCTGCTCGTAATACCGGTCGGCATATCCCTCTTCCCAGAGTCGTACACTGTCGACTGGACCTTCTTCTTCCTGCCCAACAGACGGGGTTCCAGTCTCTGCTGTGCTTGTTCCAGGGGTGCTGACATCATCTTCCATTAGTGATGCCTTTCGTTTCCCCAGCGCGGATGCCGGTGACTGTTCGTCTGGTACCGCAGCGTCTGAGTTTCCTTTAGCTGCACCATCAGCTGGCTCAGCCACCGAGTTTGCTGGCTGAGCTTGAGACATGAGACCTTGAATCTGACTTTTCAAGACACTGGCTGCACTCTTATTGGCAACATTTGCATCCCGTAGAGCTCCACGGTTTACCACCATATCGTGGGTTATAGCCATCGGAGCGGGTTTTGCTAGGCTCGACAGAGGTATGAGAGGGACGTTAGACGGCGGATACTCGGGAGCATTACGATTTCGTGGTCTCTTGTTCGAAGGTGAGCCGTTGTGACCATTTCTTCCGTTTGCTTGATCTTGAAGTCTGCGCCGCTTTGCGTTGGCTTCGCGGCGATCCTCGGTTTCTTTCCTGCGGCGGAAGATGGCGTCTTCTTGTTTTGCGAGTCCAGCCAAGATGTACTGGGCACGTTCCAAGTCCACATGCCCGTCCTTCGTGACATAGCCCCCCATATGTGGGAGGTTGTCCTTCCAAATAGCCATGAGCGTATCAATCCCGTTTTCTCGAATCTCGAGTGCGGGCAGGTGAGGCAGGAAGTCATTTCCCACAAAGAAGCACATGAAAACCCAATCATCGATGGCTCTCTCGAGATCAAATCTAAAAGGGAGGCCCGGGACATCCAATTCAATAGCGAGATATTCCCGAAGGACAGAGACGTGAAGCCAGATAAAGGGTTTAAGAGGGTGGGCCTTGTCCTTTTCGTCTGACTCTCCGTCTTTTTCCTTGGCGGCACCTCTACACGCTTGTGCATCATGACCCTTCTGCCCACAAAGTTTGCACATCCTGGCTTTTCCCTCCTGGAAGAAAACGTCTTCTCGAAGCACGCGGAAGTGAGGCTCATGGGTAGCAAGCCCCAACATGATAAGATCGGCATCGAGGCCGTAGATGACATGCCGCGTGTTCGGGTCATGTTCGGGAGATGACCTCTGAGAACGGACGAAATTCATGATCTTATGCTCACCCTCGCCGGGAACCGAGGCGTCAGAGATGATGATCTTCATTTTCGCCCAAGCCGGATCAGTATTCAGCTTGTACGCGCACCAATATCGTAGACTAGCTGCCAGAATATCCATGAAGGGCGTGCCGGGCGTGATACTGTTGGAATCAAAGGCCTTCTTGGCCACAGTTTCGACCGTCTCCTCTGTCACGGCACCGCCATTCTGCTGCTTCAGAAGCTTCAAAAGCTCCTGTTTGTCCTCTTCCTTCTCTTTAGCATCCTGGGCGGAACGGAAACGTCTAGAACGTTGCTGATTCATTTTCGCTCGAGGGGCAACACCGTCTAAGGAGATGGTGGTCAGTCGATGACTACAGTTTGCTAGTGGGTCAGGGGGGAGCAAGGACTTACCAACGGCTATCATGAGCAGCTTGCGAGGTCGGACCATATTGACAACGCGATCGGTGTACTTGAAAATCTCGACCATCATCTCTTCCTCATCTTTGGGAGGCGGTCGGTCCTCGGGATGGGAGCACGGATGGACGATGCCGTTCATGTCCAGGTAGAGATTGTCGAACTCTTCACCATTCGGATTGGGACGGGTTGCATCGACAGGGATGACGGAGCCGTCGTCCATCGTCAGAGGTTGATCTTCGATGACCGGGGATATGATCTTAGGGTATTTGGTGGATAGCCATCTGAACGCAGCTGGAATACCCATTGTGACGAGCCCGCGGGGCGCCGAACAAGTGGCTGCAAAGGTTCTTCACCCTATGCGCTGCCTAGGCAAGATGAGATCGCAACTGACACAGCGACACCACGGATATGGGATGTATAGATGAAGATGGAAGATGGAGGCTTGTGACACGGATCGCGACAGTCGGGCTCATGGGGGTTTGTTGATCTTGCTTCTATTCGCAGCGTGGGATTGACAAGTGAGGCAGGTACGGTGGGTGTGTTGTTTGCTTTCCGTCTTCGTCTCTGCGCTTGCGAGATGCAAGATGTATGATACGGTGTTTCCCTATGCTACGCGAAACGTAGAATGTTGCTTTGCGACACACTGAAAGTGGGCTGGGCATGGGATGGTGAAGGTTGTCGAGGACAAGGAAAACTAAAGTTGATACCTAGCCTTGCCGGGCAGACGGGATGTGCTTCTTTTTTTTGTTCTTGCCATGGAGGTAAGGCGACCTGCGAACTACCCCCAGGTTGGTATCTAGTCCACCCATCTAACGTGGGCGAGATACCCTAGGTGAGCTAAGGAGGGCGCCACTATCAAGGTACCTCCTAGGTATCTAAGTAGGGACATATGGGGCTGATGCACTGGACGGCTACCATGGTGGACGAGGCAGGGGCAGCCTTGGCAGCCTGAGTGGCGCCCCAAGTCGACCAAGCTCCACTACCTAGGCACTAAGCAGAAGCACTGACAAAAGCTACACGCCTGGGCTTACTCCCTCAAGGAGGTACCTAGGCGAAGGACACTCAGTACCGGTAACAGCATTATACTGTTTAGAAGGGTAACTAGCTCCTCAAAACCGACTATAAATTACAATACTCCCAAATTACAGAAGTATCGAGGTTATTGCTATTTGATGCAATCTGTCCCAATTCTCTGACAGCTCTCACCACTAGGAAGCTACGCGCTTCAGAGCTTCCAAAAGCAATTGCTCTCGTTTGAGGTACCTCAGGAGCAAACGTCCGAGAAACATCGCCTTGACGTACGGTCGAGTCCCTCCTCAGCAAGCCGCCTAGGTACTAGAGACATCCTCCGCACGCCAGAAAGTCGTTGGCTGTCTCGCCGCAGCTGTCAGTCCACCACTCATGCACATTCAAACCAGCACCTCACTTTCCTCCGGCACCGGTGAAGCATGAGCTCAATGGCCGCGGAGTCGAAATCGAACAATCACCCTCCACCACCATGTTTTCCATTGCAACTGCACCGGCCAAGCAGTCGGTCAGCGAAACCATATCTGTGCTGAGCGGCCGTCTCAGCTCCGCCACCCTTCTCGAGGATCGTCGCGCCGCCATACTCGGCCTCCGCAGTTTCGCCAAAGAATACCCTGCCTCTGTAGCTTCTGGCGCTCTGCGAAGCTTGATCGGGAGCCTCAGCAAGGACGGCGAGGATGTTGACACCGTCAAGGTCGTTCTCGAGACCTTGCTCATGTTGTTCAATCCAAACGAGGATAGCCCCGAAGCCTCTGAAGAGATTGCTTTGTGGCTCGCCGATGAGTTTACGCAGCGCCAGGAGAACATTACTCTACTGCTCGACTTCCTTGAAAGTAATGACTTTTACTCTCGACTCTATTCCCTTCAGCTGCTCTCGGCCATCCTCGCTGCCCGTACCGAACGGACCGAAGAGTGTGTCTTCACAGCTCCCCTCGGCATCTCGAGGCTTGTTGCCATTCTTGACGATCGCCGAGAAGCGATTCGTAACGAGGCTATATCGCTCCTGATCTACCTGACACCGACCTCCACCGACATACAGAAGCTTGTTGCCTTTGAGAACGCCTTCGACCGAATATTTAAGATTATCACGTTTGAAGGCTCCCTCGCTGAGGGAGGGCGAGTAGTCGAAGACTGCCTTATATTCCTGGCGAATCTCCTCAGATTGAATCCCTCGAACCAATCCCTCTTCCGGGAGACGGGTTGCATTCCGCAGCTGGCAACCCTGCTCGAAGGCGCATATAGTTCAAAGGGGGACGACCAAGAAGAAGTGGCGCCTTGGGCTCAGGCTCAACGTAACAGGAATATTTATGCACTTCTGGCTGTGCTCAGGCTATTCCTTGTCGTTGGTACCGTGGGCACCGCTCAGAATCAGAATGCGTTTTACCGTCATCGTTTGCTTGATCACGCACTACAGCTTGCCTTCAACTACGCGGTTGAGATTCCCATTAAGGCTGAGGTGAGAGTCCTGCTCGCTCGCTTCCGTCACTCTTGCACTTCAACACTGCTGATCACGATATCTCTCGCTAGGCTCTCTCTACCTGTGCTGATATTATCCGAGGCAATTCCGGCCTCCAGGAGAACTTTGCGCAATTACAAGTCCCGTCACCGCTGGATTGGGCGGTACATGGGCAAGCAGAGGTTGTGAATGGTGTCCGGAAAGTTTATGTCATTGACGCTTTGCTAGACATGACCCTTGTAGTGTATGCCATTCAAGCATTTGATATTCGCATTGCAGCATGCCAGTGTCTCAAGGCATATTTTTTTAACCACGCCGAAGTACGCATGCATTTCCTTCGCCGGGCTATCGAAGGTCACACCTCAGGAGCGGATGAGACCGGCAACGTGTTAACCACACTGCTGCGCCCACCCACAGATGCCTCGTCTAGCGATCCCTATAGATCGTGGTTTGCGGCCGTGATCTTGCTCCACCTTATCTTTGAAGATCCCGATGCCAAAGCACTAGCAATGGGAGTAACTGAGGGTGACGAGGCGAATGGCGAAGAAGTGGTCACAAGCATTCAAACTATCACAGCTCATCTGCTCAGCAGTCTCGCGAGGGGCGAGGATGATCGAATCATTGTTGGGTACTTAATGTTACTTCTGTGCTGGCTGTTCGAGGACCTAGATGGCGTAAATGATTTCTTGAATGAGGGTAGCAACGTCCAGGGACTGATACAAGCAGTTGTCACGCCCTCTGCGGGACCCTTGGTACAAGGCCTCTGTGCCATGTTGCTGGGTGTAGCTTATGAATTCTCAACCAAGGATTCTCCAATTCCACGGGCAACGATTCAGCCAATTCTTCTGTCGCGTATGGGTCGCGATACTTACATCGATAAGCTTGGCAAGCTGAGATCTCATCATCTCATCCGAGATTTTGAGGTTCTGCAGCAAAAGATGGAGACTGCTCCAGGACAAAAATTCCCTGACGTATACTTCGACGCTACATTTGTTGATTTTTTCAAAGACAACTATAGTCGTATTCTTCGAGCAATTGACAGAGACCCTGGTATGGAGATTTCTGTGATGACCAATGGCGTTCAGAAGGGTATTTCGAGAGAGCTTGTTGATGCATTGAGAAGTCAGTTGGAAGATAAAGACAGGGCTCTACAAGAGGTCCAGGTCAAGGTTGCCTCACTCGAGCAGCAATTGGGTCAGGAACGGGCGGATCATCGTCGCACGAAGGAAGTCGCAGCCGTAGATCTCTCAAGAGCCAAATCGAACCATGATTCTGCCCGCAAACAACTTGAGGCAGAGATCAGGTATGTCTGCAGAATTCTTCCCGAACCTTTGTTCCGGAGAGCTAACCGCGAATTGCAGCGAATTGCGCACCGTGCAGCGTCAACAAGAGGAAGAGATGCACAGGCGCATCGATACTACACGGCGAGCTGCGGAATCAGAATTGGAGCAATTCAAGCGCCGGGCAGATGCCGACCAGCGCTCGAAGGAAGAAGAATTGCGGCGTCAGTCCGAAGATGTACGGAAAAGGCTGCAGTCTGAAGCCGACCGCTTTCAACGGCGAGCAGAGGCGGAAATGGCAGATTTGCGAGCCACGATTAGTAGATTGGAAGTTGATCTTATCAAGGTGAGGAGTCTCTGAAAAGAAATGGCGAATTAATTCATCAAGAGAAGATAATGTTAACGTCTAATGATAGGCAAATAAGACCAAAGCACAGGAGCTACAAGCCGCACGAGACTTGGCTAAAGAGCAGGCCACAGAGCAGGCCAAGGCCCTTCAAGAGGCAGTCAACGAGGCTCGCAGTCTTCGAACGAGCCTAGCGACTGTTGAGGTCCGAAATCAGAAGGTGAGTGCTGGACGCTTGTCCCCCTCAAAGTGGTGCCCTTCATACTGAGCAATTTCGTGCTATCAGCTGGAGTTGCAAGTGAGCGAGAAGGAAGAAGAGAGGAAGATAGCGCAAGGGGAACTCGATGATCTCTTGATGGTATTTGGCGACTTGGAGGAAAAAGTATCGAAGTACAAGGTTGGTCTATCAAGTCACTCTGTTGAAGCTGATACTAATCAGGCCAAACAGCGTCAACTCAAAGCTTTGGGAGAAGAAGTTTCCGAAGGAGAGGATGATGGTGACGGCGAAGAAGATGGAGATGATGACGACGAGGCGACAGATGCCACGAATGATGATGTCGACTGAGCGAGGCTTCAGATGCCCCTGAGACCAAGCTTCCCGTTGTAGCTAAGTCTGTGCCAACATCAACTGGATCATCCTGTAGTAGGCAATGGCGACATCGCGCACGTTTTTCGCCTTACATCTTAGAGAACAAACGGAAAGTCTGGACTTAGAGGTCGAGCACTGTAGTTGATATCACCAGAGTCGCGTAAGCATATTCTTTGAGAGAATGGCTCCAGCTGGGCAAGAAATTTACAATGGCACATCTGCTCATCAAGGTTTGGTGGCCGCTATACTGCTCGACGCTTACCAAGAGCAGCATGAACAGTCCAATACCTGCCTCCAGTTATGGCACGCCCATCATGCCAATTTTGCTTGGGGTATTTCGGTGTCTGTTTGACTAGAGCATCTCCTGGCCGGCCATGGCAACGGAACTAAATTTCTTATCGTCAGACAATATGGCAAGTTCGAAGACTTTATGCCTGTATCCGAAAGCATCTGGCTAATATTTCAAGTTCGCACGTCTTCAAGCCAAAGATATTGAAAATGAGCGTCGATGCCATCATCTGTACATAGATAGGTCCCAGGCCTTATCTGAGCGAAGGGAGCTTCCTCCCCAAATGAAAAACCTTGGTACCTAGAGTGTAGAACTTTAGGACAGTTGCTAGCTGGGTACCCAATTGCGTAGATAATCAAATGCCTATTCGGGGTCCTGGAGTTCCTGAGTTTGGTACAATAGAGGCATCTCGTGCATAACACTGCACGGATGTTGGCATTTGCCATCGAGGGGCAAGGTGTGACGCCTGATTTATCTAAGTACATAATCCACAATTTTCTTGACCCCACCACGACAAAAAGCACTTTGTACTTGTCCTCTATCGACTGGACTTATCCTGGCACACGCTTGTGAAAATCTCACTCTCGCCGTAAACTGCACAAGCTAGGTATGTACTAGACAACAATCTACCAAAAGTTAATCAGCTTCCCGAACTATAATTACACTCAGGTTCATCCATTGACATATTATTATTTCTCATATCGCCAATTGCCAAGCAAGGAGAGGACCATGCCTGCAGACAATATTCTTGATGCCCAGTCTGAGGCATCAGATGCGAGTAGCTGGGGCGACATCGATGACAATGACGAAGGCGAAAGTGAGGCCCTCATTGTCTCGCTCTTTGACGAGCGTGTGTTCACAGATGCCATGTCCATGATCTCGTACTGCAAGGAGTCGTACAACTTCGATTTTCTCGCAACAAGAGACCGTTTGTCACTTGATTTCTATGGCTCAATCAAGCTTATCAACTTCAGTACATATCCGCTCCTAGCCACCCATCGCATTTGCTTGTCGCTAATTGCATTCCAGTTCGCTCGAGCGTTCGGGACGGCCAATCTCTACCAAGCGAGATAACAATGGAACAGATCCAGGATGATGTCTACCTCCGTCCTGTCCTGGAAGACGATGCTCTCATCATATCCTTGGACGACCTACCGCAAGAAAATCAACAGATTGTTGATGGCGGGCGCTCCGAGGACTCTATCACCGGCAGCAGTCGAGAAGATGGCAATCTGCGCAAGGCGAACGCCGATTTGCAAGCTCAACTTGATAGCTTAAGCCAGCAATTTGCCAACTATCGCCTAGCAGTTCAGCAGACACTGGACAAGCGCTGGGGGGTTGATGGCGACGATGATTCTGGCGAATCGTTGGTGACAACTCAAGCTAGCACATCAAAGCCCCGTCAAGATGACTCGGAATACTACTGGGAGTCTTATGCATACCACGGTAATGGCGCTCCGAGTCACCAACCTTGGGGTTTAGTTACTGACGGAGGTGCTAGACATTCACGAGACTATGCTCAAGGATGCAGTACGAACCGATGCGTACCGAGACTTCATCTACAACAACAAGCATCTTATTGCGGGCAAGGTAGTACTCGACATTGGTTGCGGCACAGGTAAGTATCACAGAATGTGTAAAAGGCGACGACCATCTTGACTCACATGTATTCAGGAATTTTGAGCATGTTCTGCGCTAAAGCCGGAGCGAGGCAGGTCATTGCCGTGGATAATTCGGCCATCATTGACAAGGCACGAGAGAACATATTCCGCAACGGACTTGATGATAAAATTACGTGTCTTAGGGGACGAGTCGAGGATGTCACTATGCCAGTCGACAAGGTAGACATTATCGTCAGCGAGTGGATGGGTTACTGTCTCCTATACGAGGCCATGCTGCCAAGCGTTATCTGGGCTCGTGATAGATACCTCAAACCGGACGGTCTCCTGATTCCTAGCCACGCCACGATTTTTATAGCTCCAGTGTCCGACTCCGAATATGTCTCAGACCACGTTGATTTCTGGCAAGATGTGTATGGGTTCGATATGACGGCAATGAAATCCGGACTCTGCTCAGATGTCCGCGTGGAACATGTTCCAGAGAGCATTGTCTGCGGAAGCCCCAGCACAGTCGCATTCAACCTCTATAAGACGACTGTGGCTGACCTCACATTCAAAATAGATTGGCGATCCACCATCTCCTCAGACGTCGACGAAGTCGACGGGTTTCTCATCTGGTTCGACATGTATTTTGCGCCTGATCGCCATGATCCAGATGAGCTCATTGTTGCGCCGGCTAAGGAATGGGCTGCGAAGAGGAATGATAGCATTGCATTCACTACCGGACCGATGGGTATCGAGACACATTGGAAGCAGGGATTGCTTTTGTATGAACACGATGACAGCTCTCCCAAGTTTAGAACCGGCGAGGAAATCCAGGGAACATTATCATTTTCCGTTCTGGAGGACCACGCCCGCGGCCTTTCTATCCAAGTAGACTGGGAAACATCACCAGGCAATAGGCGCAGCCAGTCGTGGAATTGCCGTTAAATCATACCAGTGTGGGTTTACTGGTTCATCTTTACTCTAACCTGATTCTTCTACGCTTCTAAATGTGCTCTTTAATGACTCGTTTGTCGTGTCCTCCGCTAAAAGGCTAACACGTCCCACCCCGCATAATATCGATGCAATCTAAGGTCTAGGGAAACATGTAGACATGGCTCGCTCTTTTACATGTTGTATGTCCCTCACGGGTAATTAGCCCCATCCCGTAGACAAAGTTTTCTTTGACTCGTGAATATGTCATGTGTCTTAAAGATGTGGCACTCCTGCACTCTGCATTAGGAGATTCACAATGCTCAAGAAGCCCTCTCCAAGTATGAATCCCTGTATAAAACGGTCAGCACAGTGCACAGATACGCGAAGCTGGGACTCGAGCATCTGTCTAGTCTTGTGTCTCCGAAATATCGCGCTGAGTGCATTATGAGGAGACTGCTCACCGAAGCCAGAACGATCAATGGGGTGTCGTCCCCTCCAGATCTCGCCTTCCAATACCAAGCAATTACACCGCCTATCGTCCTTGCTAGGGTGAATGATGGGACGTTGTACATCCCTACCGTCTCGGATTAGTTAAGGAATTCTAAGTACGACTCAATTGTACCCACCAACGGCGACTGCGATTCCTCCTGGAACATAGGACTGCCATGTCTTGCCAGCAGCGTAAATCCTGACCGCAGTCGTGACAGCGAAGAGAACGGCAAAGGCAGTAGCCCACTCCTGCGCCATGTATGGCAAGCCCTGGCCGGTGACAAGTCGTGCTGTGAAAATCCACCTTGAATATGATCTCAATTAGTACTTTCCGTATAAATACTGCCCGGCAAAAGGGCTGCACCAGAAGGTATGGCGGATCGCAGATGCCTAACTTACACATATCCCGTTGGGACTTGGAAAAGGTCACCGGGAATCTGGTACACACTGCAAAGTGTGTTAGCATGACGAGAGTAAGATAACATATTGTTGCTTGTTAGCAACGCAACGTCCAGCAGCGTCAGGTATCCTGATAAACTCACGCTGTGTATAACCGATAAATGAAGGCGCTGACAACAGCACCGACCGTTGCGCCAATGATTTGGCCCCAGAATTGTGCCTTCGGTGCAGCTCCTAATAGGTGACCCGTTTTCAAGTCCTGCATAAGGTCTCCAGCCTGAAGTGCGCCCTATAGAGCCACTATTTAGATAGAAGGTCCAGAAATCTTCCATAACAGAGACAACTTACAGCTTCAGACTGTAGTGCCGGGAAAATTATGTTAGTTTGTTGACTGTTGCATCAATAGAAGTGATAGACGTACCACCGCACCCGCAACGAGGTTGATGAGCACGCTTGACTTATTCGACTGTGGGATGATAAGAGCAAAAAAAAGCTGAGCCAATTTGCTAATCCCCGAGACAGGGTTTAGATCCGTCTCCCCAAGAGCTCTTACTCCCATGATACTCAATAGGAGTGCCATGAATACAGCTACCACGATTGCGTATAGTGGAACCAGATGACCGAACACGACCTGTATGCAGATGACGGCGAACACGACAGATAAGAGAAATCCGACCCACACAACCTTGTCACTGATAAGTTGATCGACAGGAGCATCGTCCTCAGGTGTAAGTTTGAAGTCTTCACCGAGGTCACCAGCGTAAGAGCCGTCAGGTGCAAGTTCAGACAGGGGGCTTGCTGGGACCGGCAATGACGAGGGATCGCTTTCGTGTTCGCTGACATTCACAGCACTATACCCCTGATGGCGGGGCTGGAGGAGTTTCGCCAATTTGCTTTCTCGAAATTGAACGCCTTTCCCAAGCTTAGAGAGTCGCCCCATTAATGGGCGGAAAGCAAGGTGGCCTAGGCTGATGATTGCATCGGCAAGCATAATGGCCAACGATGTCCATACGATCCATCCTTTGCTCCCCGTCTCCCAGTCGTCAATGGATCCTGGTGCCCATCCCTTGAACTTGGCAAGGGGTGACAGAATAGCCCACCCTACGACAGCGCCAAGAAGCCTTAGAATCCAAGTCAGCATAATTTGTTTTGGGGGGTAGCTAAGCCGTATAGCTTGCGAAGAAGAAAGATCAACCTAGGATATTCGAAGCATCATTCGAACACAGTAGATAAGTGGAGGCCCACGAAGTGAGTCAAATCAACGTACATGTGAAGGGTTGTGGCAGGTCCCATGATGATACCTTGGCCAACATACGCAAGGCTTGGATTTAAAGTCCATAACCACATACTCGCGGCAGTGCCACCAAAGATTGGTATGTTTCGCAACACCGGGAAGAAGAAAGTAGCGAACGTGAACAGACCAGACACAAAGAAGCAAACAAGCAATAGCCTGACATTAGCCTTCCACTCGAGACCGCGAGGATCATTCGGCTGGTCGTTGTCTTCGCTAATGCGAGAAGGACCGTCTCGAAGGTCCCTGATGGGGGCCACGTCATCATCCGTTACAGCGAGACTTGCGAAGCCAGCAGCAATGGAACCCGTGCCATCTGGGTCACTTCGCAAGCGGCTTTTCCCGTGAAGGACGCCGATCAATACGGCAGTACTGAAGCCACTAGGAAATCTCAACTGCTCTCGTATAATTACTTGGCGGCGCCTGTACATACATGCTAGTTAACATGTATCCGGGATCAAGACGCTGTCATGGTCCCTATCAAATCAAGCATGAGAAGGTCAGCAGGGGTAGGCATACAATGGAACGGCGAATACAACGCCAAAATAGCAAAGCCCGAGCGACCACACGATTAGCTTCCAGAGGCTGAGCTGTAGAGGTCCTTGCTCTTCCGGCAAAAGCAAATAGTTCATTGCAGGGATCTACATATACATGGATTAGCAATGTTAGAGACCGGACAACTGGTCTGGCACGGATGCTCACCACTCCAACGAAACCGCATCCTAGGGGCATGATTGCCATGCTTCCTGCAACGGTCTGCACGAGCACGTTTTCGACGGGGGAGAACGGGAATTTCAGACGGCGAGAGAGGGTTTTGAAGATGCCGAAACCCATGAGGCTGGCAGGCATCGTCATGGTACTAACCCAACCGGTCTGCAGGCCGAAATACATATTGGAAAAGCAGATGACAAGGCCAACAAGAAGGCCCACAGCGACACCGCGGACGGTGAAGCTTCGGCCAGGGACAGGTGGACTTCGGTCAAGAACGGATGCACTAGGTGCACACTCAGGGCCGCCCGAAGGAAGATAACCTGCATCATCAGAGGAGGAGGTAACAGATGCTGGCGGCGGTGAAAACCCTCTGTCCGGAGACATGTTGGAGACTCGGGCAGCAGAGGCCATATACAGTAATCCGGGAAGGGTGGTGGAGGAGGTT
The DNA here is from genome assembly GCF_000392275.1 of Phaeoacremonium minimum UCRPA7. Taxonomy (NCBI): domain Eukaryota; kingdom Fungi; phylum Ascomycota; class Sordariomycetes; order Togniniales; family Togniniaceae; genus Phaeoacremonium; species Phaeoacremonium minimum. Next base: position 95,585 of record NW_006921436.1, read on the forward strand.
GCGACGCAAGGTCACCGGTCACCCATATGCAGATAGCAGACCAGATTAGAGCTCAGGCCAAGGACAGACGGTGGAGGAAGGGCGGCTGCAGAGACGGGGAGATGAGGCCGGGAATGGTTATTCCTTGACTGAGAGCATCTCGACCACGCACGAATCAAAGAGTGAGATGTGTGGACCGGTAACCTCGCCCTTTCTATCGACAAGCCTTGCTCGCTTAGTCGATGGCGTTTTTCGATAGGCCAGGCACGGTACGTCCTCGAACGGCAACTAAGATACCTAGGGAGGCTGAAGGCGACGCCGGCGGGCAAGCAGGTGATAGGGACAATCTCAGATGTTGGGATGTAATGAAGCAAGCACGAGCACGCGCACGCGCAGTGGTCAGAGTTAACTTCCGAGCCCGGCGGCTTAAGTGCGGGGGCCACTGCTGACAACGGAGAGAGGGTTAGGGTTGAGATAGGAAGAGGCGGGGCGGGTTCTTTGGAGACGGACTACAGCCTACAGCCTACAGCCAACAGCCAACCCATCAAGGCAAGTCCCTAGATACCTAAGGTAGGTTGCAGGTGGATCAACTCTCCGAATACGTGAGTAAGACAATATAGACAATCTGGTTGGCACTGTTTCTGATATATATAGGTAGGTAGCTCCTTTGCGGGTGGTTCAGATGTAGCCACCAGGGTATGTATGCTCTCATGGTACTCAACTGTGTACATGCAGACCAGGGATGATAACAGTATTTCAACCTTTGCTCTCTACAACTACTCATCTAAATTAGGTACTGACCTTCTAAATCATATAGTGTCGTTTTAACGGGGAATAGTAGATCTGCTCGGGATATGTCTCTCTGGAGAGACTTTTGAGCCGTTGAGCAATCTAGTTGTATGGCCTGCTAGGGGGCAAAGGGGATGGATGAGGTTGAAAGACCTCGGGAGTTCCGCCAGGGGAATCAACCAATGCTGCTTCCTGCCCGCGTGAACTCGCACGAAGCTCTCCCATGATGATATGATTTGGTGGGGCGTCTGCCTTATTACCTGGTGCTGCAGCCTACGCTCCAAGGGGCAGGCTAACCGCCTTTGTGACTGCTGCTGCTCAGCTCCTCCCACATCTCTACAGCCACTTCATCTTACTATCGACGGCCGCGCTGGGCGTGACTCAACCCAGGCGTCGCTTGGCACACTTGCTATGGTGCTTCTGGCATTGACGGGTCTTGGCAGAGAAACAACGGCCATAATGAAGCTATCTATATCTATATATATGTGCGCGCGCACGCATGCATGTGGGCACTCTTCAGATCGGGGTTTCTCAACACATTTTTAAGCATACAAGTGCCGCTCTGGCTCCCGGCTTATTACACCGCCCTTGTCCCGTCTCAAAGCTCTGCGTCTCGACAGCCACTGTACGCAATGGCCTCGCCGACATCTGTCTTGTCCAAGACATTGCAGTCAATCACTGTGACCAAAATCAAGGAGCTCGAGAAGCAGCGTAGCTCCTACGAAGCACGGAAGTCCTCCGTCTTGGCCAAAGCCTCGGCGTGCAGAACACCACACGATAGGCTCTCTTGTCTGCTCGATGGCGTTCAAGAGCTCTACCCTGCGGCAATGAAGGAGCCTTCGCTTGTCAACATGGGACGATGGCTCGAGCAGTCTCGATACGATTGCTCCATCTCCCAGTCCATGCTGCAGTCCTTTGAGGGTCAATTGCGCAAGAAGCTCGATGTACGTAGCCGAAGACTTGCTCTAGCAGATCTGTACTCTCGTCTTCTGACCGAATGGATGAGCCGATCCCCAGCCGATGCGTCCATGAGCGACCCCGCTGGTCTCTTTTCGGAGGAGTCTCCCAAGGAGAGCTTTGAGGTTGTTGAGCGCCAGAGACAGCGACTCGAGGAATTAGTCGACAAATTCGAGCAAGTTGTCTTTGAACCTCTAAACACCAGCGAGACCGAGATCACTTCTTTTCTTGACCGTCTATTTCCTAGCGAGGAAGCGGTGAAGGCTCTGCAAACGCTTCGCCAGACGGTGGCCAACACGACCAACGCCTTCATGGCTGAAATCGCCCCGTTTACACATGAATCTCTTACCCACTGCCTCAAGGGTCTTCTCACCGAGGATCTCCTTACCGACGAGAAACAAGCCATCCTGAGGGACTTTTTAGATAATCCTGTCGCATTGACTGAAATTGCCGATGTCCTCAACATGAGGTTCGCAGACCTGCGGAATTGGGACTGGAATGCGGGCAAGGACGGTTTACGCGTCCTGCCACGACAGCAGCTCAATGGGAAGTATCGTATCTGGACGGACGATGATATCCTAGAGATGCTGTTCGTCCAGTACATTGGTATCCGTCTCTGCAATATCCTCAAAGCCAGCCTGACAGACTTTGTGTCCGACCCTGCCATTTGGTCGTGGGGCCAAGGCGCCCATTGTACACCCCAACGGCGCGATCTAGACCGAAGGCAATATTTCCTTGGTTCCTCAAGCGTGGTGTACTGGAAAAGCGTCCAAGCCGACCGTAAATCCAGCTTCCTCAGCACCTTCTTCTTGTCACAGCTTCCCGCGGACGAAGCCTCGCTATATGAAGGGAATGGTGGGTACGATGGAGATGAAGACGACAGTAGTGTCGGTGTAACGCAAGCAAATAACCCTGACAGTGGTACAAACAAGGACGCGGAACCACAGAAAACGTCAAGCATCAAGCAGAAGCTCCTCCGTCAACTGACATGTGACCTCCTCATGCATAGGTTAAGGGGCAGGCACCACGGCAGTGGGCAACGCGAAGAGGGCGCAGCAGTTATGCTGCAGACTGACCTGCAGTGGTTCGCCACTGGACTGCCTCACAGCACCATCTATGCCGTCATGCGATATGTTGGGTTCTCGGAAGACTGGATACGCTTCTTCAGGAAGTACCTAGAGGCACCATTAAACCTAGATCAATCGGCGGATTACCGTACGCCCAAGGGGGCGCGTGTTCGAAAGCGTGGTGTGCCGATGGCCCACGCGTCCGAGAAGCTGACAGGCGAACTGGTCCTCTTCTTCCTGGACCTGACTGTCAATCGCCAAGCTGGAATGCTCCTATACCGTCTTCACGATGACATCTGGCTGTGCGGAGAGCCAGATGCGAGCTCACAAGCCTGGAAACATATGCAGGAATTCGCCAAGGTGTTCGGGCTCGAATACAACCGCGAGAAGACAGGGTCGGTCTACCTGGTCAACGATGCTCGCAGAGATAATCGGGTGGCAGCGAGCCTCCCTAAAGGTTCTGTGACGGTTGGGTTCCTTAAGCTTCATCCCAGGACAGGTAAGTGGGTCATCGACCAGTCACAGGTCGACGCACACTTGAGGCAACTGCGGCGGCAACTGGCGGACTGTGACAGCATACTCGGTTGGGTACAGACATGGAACTCGTGTATCGGCCGGTTTTTCAGCCACACGTTCGGAGAGCCAGCCCATTGCTTCGGCCCGGAGCACGTTGATAGCATCCTCCAGACGTACGATCGGCTGCAGCGTCGGCTTTTTCCTAGAACTGGTGGCTCAGGGGAAAGCGTGGTCGAGCACCGTAAGTACTATGAGTGACAGCACACTCTCATCAAACACAGGTCTCATGTCTCTGGCGTTTCAAGCCCTGCCCCTTTGTGTTGTATTGTACAGAACCATCCCGGGCACAAGTCTAGCGTACACGTCCCATCTGTCGAGATAATGACGTGCAAGGGGAGCGCAAAACTAACAGAGTATGCAGTAAAGAAGATGATACACGACCGCTTCAAAATTGCAGACATTCCGGACGCCTTTATTTTCTTGCCTGAGCACCTAGGGGGACTTGGGCTACGTAATCCGTTCGTGGGGCTCTTTCTTGTGAGAGGTAAGATAGACAAGTCACCGGAGGAACTGGTGAATGGCTTCATCGAACGAGAGAGGGAAGACTACCTAAAGCAGAAGAAGGCATTCGAGGAAACGAGCGAGGCAATGCTAAGGAGACGGCTCCATAATCTCTACCCGGACGATGGGGCGTCACGAGAGTCACGACTGGGGCTGGGTGCGCTCGGTGAGTTCATGCCACTGGAGGAGTTTGGCAGATATCGAGAGGTGAGCAGCGGGGAACTTCAAGGCACCTACGCCCACCTCATGTCAGTACCGGAACGAGAGGGTCTTGCGCTGAGCAAGGGGGTCGAGCAGGGCATATCAAAACTAGAGGAGGACGCGAGTGCCGGCCAACTCGATGAGGAAAAGAGATGGATCCTGCAACTATACGCAGATGAGCTGATGGAGTCATGCGGCGGCCTCAGCCTGGTAGACAAGCAGTTTCTGCCCGTTGGGGTGTTGAATATGATGAAGGGGAGGAAGGTGACATGGAAGATGATTCTCTGAAGCCCTGCCAGAGGACGAAATACCGCCCAAGCCGCACGATGGATCCCAGGCATATTTCCCACGTGGATAGATGCTCGTTCTCCCCAGTTGGACAGACAGATGAGTCAATCAATTGACCGATGAATGAAAGCGTGACATTCATTCGTTATGTGACAATTGCATGCGTGCCATGAGAGAGTTCATTGCAAGCCCAGCCGCGCTACGGCTTGAGACGGCATTCGGTCGTTCCCTCGGCAGGGTGACGGGGCAGAGGGTAGAAAGAGGGTTCGGAGACGGTAATGCGGCTGTTGTTGTCGTTGTGGTGCTGGTGAGACAGAAAATTCTCTCCACAGCGAGGGCGGCCAGCCATCACATCAGGGTGGGTTGCAAAGTGATGGAAGAAACAAAACTCTGATGAGCACGCCACCTGGCAAGGGGGGTGGCCAGCCAAGGACAGACTACCTATCTAGGTAGGTACACTACCTAGGTTTATGACGGATACTATGTATACGTACCTACAGTATAGTACATGTACGATACATGTCCATATAAATTAGGCAATTAGGTAATGCATTTATGATTTATCACTATGTATGTAGGTAGTGTACACCGCAAATACCGCTGTCGGCATTCAAGAGAAGAAGTTCCGGCTCGCAGCGGCGATGCATCCTGGTAACCCAAAAAAAAAAAAGGTGAAAATTTGTTCTTGGAAAATTCTTTGCATGAGGCTAAAACCCCTGAAGGGTCCAGCTGGCCGGATAGCGTGACTCGGGTAGGCGGCACTAAGGCAGGGTCTAGTCTGCGGTGTAGCTAGGTGTGCAGTACATACAGTACAGCACTGTAACGTACCGTACGTAAAAGGTAGGATAGCGTCTTTGCGTCATCCCATCCCGTCCCATCACATCGCATCACGCCGCCGCATCACGCTGCCTCGTCCCCCGGCTCTACCACGCTCCATCTCCTCGCTGCATTCCTTTTATTTATTTATTTTTTTATTATTATTATTTTTTTAATAAAAAAAACATCCTCTCTTTCTTCTCGTCAGTAGTGACTTTGAAAACCTGGTAGATGGGCAGGTGGGTAGGTACTGCGATACCGTAGGTATTTGCATATGCACGAGACGGCCCCGCAGGGATCTAGCTGCATTCTAGCTCTCTCGGCCCCCCGCCTGTACAGTACACCTTGCAGGTTCCCTGGGTATGTAGGTAGACGCATCCATGCTTCAGTGCCGAGAGCCTCTGTTGTCTGCTGCTGAAACCCTTGCAAGTATCGCAGATTCCGGGGGCCAGAGGTCCAGAGGAAACCATCGGGGGAAACATGGGCGCATGAAGACAGCCACCTGCTTACTGAAATCATGGGTCTTTGAGGGTTAGTCTCGTCGACATAAGCCTCTTCTGGGTACTGCTGCCTTTGTAGTCACCGCTAGGGCAGGCCGGCCGCCGGCGAGTCTCGCCATGAGCCGCCCTCCCCAGGGAGCACCCGAGGCTGTATCGTGACTTTTTCACGGGTGGGCCGTCCATTGGGCCCAACATCGCAAAATTCTCTCCTCCTCTCTCGTCCCTTAGGCCCTACCGGGTTGTGTGGCTACCAATGTAGATCATTCTGGTATTGCCGCCGTTGCCTCTCGTCTTCGGGCTTATTCCTCCTTGCTACGCGAGGTGCTCGCGTTCACAGGTGCTGTAGCAGGTTGCTTCTTCCCAAACATTCGCTATATATGAGCTGTGTTTCCAGTTCCATACCTCTCCTGCACATACATCCTCGTTTGACTACACTCCGGAGCAGTTGACGCCTTACCACGGCCCCGGCTACTCTGTATCTCAGGATAACATCTCGAGCCATATTCCCTCGCTCACTACCCCGTCTCCGACCCCAGCACCGCCGGGCTCACCGCAAACTTGCCCTACACCGTGCCAGAGAGACCTTACCCATATCAGCGCGGATAGGGCACGATCATCGCTCGAACTTCGCCCTGTCATGGACAAGGACGCGAAGCTGTCGGCCCTCGATGCCGAGAAGCAGCCTATCCAGGCCGGTGCCACTGAGCAACTTGAACGCGGGCTCAAGAGCCGCCATCTTCAATTCATTGCTATAGGGGGCACGGTTGGTACTGGTAAGCGAGTCAGAGAATGGTGCAGTTGAGAATCATCAAGAGTTGTCCTGCTGACCTGGTCAGGTTTGTTTCTCGGTAGCGGGGATGCCCTGGCGAAGGCCGGTCCTGTGGGCTGTTTGATCGCCTATGTATTCGTCGGCAGCATTTTGTATTCTGTCATGACGAGCCTGGGCGAGATGGCCACATACATACCGGTTGCTGGCTCCTTCACGTCGTACAACACACGTTTTGTCGATCCATCGCTCGGCTTCGCAATGGGTTGGTTGTACTGGCTCAGTTGTGCGTCAATCCCCGCGTTCACCCCTTTTCGCTCGATGGTGCGATTCTGCCTCTGACACTTTGAGATAGGGGCTATCACATACGCATTGGAGCTTACTGCGGCTGGCCTCATCATCCAGTATTGGAACGCTGATCTTAGCATCGGCATTTTCATCGCTGTATTCTGGGTCTTCTTCACTGCCATGAACTTCTTACCAGTACGATGGTTTGGTGAACTGGAGATGTGGTTCTCCAGTATCAAAGTCGTCACGATCCTAGGCTTTCTCATCTTCGGTATATGTATCGATGCTGGCGTCGGCAAGCAAGGGTATCTCGGTTTCCACAATGTAAGTGAACTCTGGATGAATATCGCCAAGGGTAGCGCAGGGAAGACATTTAGGTGCCATTCTACTAGCAGCATCTATCAGCATTTGATTGTCGATGACCTGCCTTTCCCGCTTCGAACAATGCTGAGCACTAATTGGCCATTATATAGTGGACGTCACCCGGGCCGTTTTCAGAGTACATGGTCTCCGGCTCATCCGGAAAGTTTGTCGGATTCTGGGCAGTATTAATCCAAGCATCCTTCTCTTATCAGGGCGCTGAGCTCGTCGGTGTATGCGCTGGAGAAGCCCGTAACCCGCGCAAGACCGTTCCTCGAGCGATCCGAAACACATTCTGGGGCATCCTGTTCCTCTTTGTCTTCACCATCTTCTTTATCGGTCTCTTGGTCCCGTCCACCGACGACCGGCTTCAAACGGGTGCCTCCGATGCTTCGGCATCTCCATTGGTCATTGCTGCAAACTTGGCTGGTGTTCCCGCTTTGCCCGACATAATCAATGCCGTTCTGCTGACCGCAGTGCTGTCTGCGGCCAACTCCAACGTATATTCGGGCAGCCGCATTCTCATTGCCCTCGCAGAAGAAGGCCAGGCGCCAGCTTTCGTCACTCGAACGAACAAGCAGGGCATCCCCTATATTGCCGTTGCAATCACCTCTGCTTTTGGTCTCCTAGCATTCCTCAACTTGTCAGCAAATGGTGGTAATGTTTTCAACTGGTTCCTGTAAGTGTATTTCCCCAATCCAGTCCGACCATTGGAAGTGGAGTCTCGATCCCACGCTGGTGTGAAAACTTTCATCCCGACGGATATCGGATACATTGCCGCCTTGACTCGGTGGTTGACGTTGTAGGGCATTTACTGACTCCAGGTTCTCTAGAAACATCATTGGTGTGGCAGGGCTCATCACCTGGGCTAGCATCAACATCTCTCACCTCCGCTTCATGCGCGCGCTCTCGATGCAAAATATCCCACGGTCAACTTTGCCCTATGTTGCCCCCTTGCAGCCATTTCTTGCATACTATGGCCTATTCATGAACATTCTCGTGACTCTGACGCAGGGTTTCACTGTTTTCATCGATTGGAACACCTCCGATTTCTTCACCGCGTACATCAGCGTGATTGTATTTGTTGTCCTCCTGGTCGGCCACAAGGTGATTTCCAGGTCTAGTACTGTCAAAGCTTGCGCAATTGACCTTGGCAGAGGACGCCTGGAAGACTTCTCTTCGTGAGTGTTGCCTTAAAATGTAAACAGAAATTTAGACGCTTGTATCGATTGTATATTTATTTGCATAAGAAAATAGCCTTTAAGACAAAAAGGGTTCCGCCTTAATAGAGCCGACTGCAATAGCCTTTCTGGCAGGACTGACGCAATAGGAACTACTGCCCGTGAGTGCACAGTTGGTTAGTGGCTTTATGAAAACCAGGGTTGGTAATTAGTAGTACTAAATTTAGTAGTACTACAAATTATATAAGATATATAATACTAGAATCTCTTAAAATATTAATAACGTTTTGAATATTAAAGTTATACTATCTTTTAATTTAATATACTATTGATAATATAATAATCTAAATTATAAAACTCTTTTCACTTTTATATCACTTATATTCGATTTTTAATAATGATTTTAATACTATTTCAAAATCACTATAAAACAATCAATTTTCACCCCTTTTAAACACTTTTTTAAAATATCAATAGTATTATTATAATATTATTGATATTATTACTGATTATCAGGGTTGGTAATTAGTAGTACTATTTATTTGACTCTTTACTTAATTAACTACCACTTATATTCGATTTTTAGTAATAATTTTGAAATTAGCTATTTTAAAAGTGTTAATTATAACTTTTAAAACAATACTTTCTCAAAATTACTACTAAAAATCCAATTTTTAACCTTTTTAAACACTAATTATAAATAAGAATAATATTCTTATACTACTATTAGTATTATATCTATTTATTAGTATATTACTTATATTCGAAATTTTATAATAAATTTAAATACTTTTTACTAGTAAATACCATTATATAAGAAAACCAACTAACTAACTAACTCACTAAGTAACTAATCCTCTTTCTTAATATCTTTAAACCTTAATTATTTTTCTAACTTATTTAAATTCTTCACTTTCTAGCTTTTTAGTAATAAAAGCATTCTAACTGTTTCTAGATAAAGCTTATTTCTAAGCTTAATAATTATATTATTACTAACTAAGAAAATACTTTTAATAATAACTAAAGTAGCTAGAATTACTAAATATTATCTAGTTAAAATACTTAAATAAGGATACTTATAACTACTATTCTTTTAATACCTAAGTAAATCTATCTAATAATATATTAATTAGTAAATATATAATAATATAAATCACTTACTTACTTATTTAAGCTTATAATACTCTTTTAAGTAAATGATAAATTTGTTTTTAAGTTAAGAATTTAAGATAAATAACTTTCTTTTTAAGTTTATTAAATAAATAGGATTATTTACCTTATTTTCTTTATCTTTCTTATTTGAATGATTTGATTCACTTTTACTTAAAAGACTATATAATTAAATTAGTAAGTAATTTAATTTAGTTAATTATTAATTTACTTATAAATTATATTCATCTTTAAATAACTTAGCTATATCTTAATAAATTCCAATATAATAGAACAGAAAGCCTTCTTTCTTAAAGTAATGTAATTTAAAGTATAGATTCAAAATTAAGCTTATAATATAGGCTTTATAAAGGTAAAAGCCATCTAAATCTAGCCTTTTAAGGAAATACTTTTCTAATAATACTATTTAAATTAAAATAGTTATTAACTTAGTTAACTAATTAGCTTTTTACTTATCCTATCCAAAGGACAATATTATAGCCAAACTTAAGAAAATTATAATATATAATAACACAAAAGAAAGCTAATAAAATCGTATTGACAACCCATTAGACAAGAGTCTACTATTCCCTACTTTATCTACAATCACTTAAGTATAATCATATTATATATTATGACTCATCTATTATCCTACTGTTTGTTTACTTAATAGCTTTAACCTTTATCTTTCTATTGTTTGTTTATTTGATAGTTTTAACTTTTATTCTTTTATTTTAACCTATCAAACTTTCTTATTATTTTCTTTTCTTTTTATTATTATTTTAGCTTAATTATAAAAATAATAAATATAAAATCATAAACTTATTTATAATATAAAATTAAATAGTTTATTAACTAGTTTGTTTATTTATATAATACTTTAAAAACTATTATAAACTATCTCTTTTATCAAAAAAAATCAAATTTAAAGATAAATACTCTAATTTTAGCTTATTATTTAAAATTATCTTTTATTAATAAGTTAAAATATTCTTATAAATATATAAATAGCTAGAATAAGCAAAATTATATATAGAAAGTATATTATAATTGACAATCTTACTTTAGATAAGGATTAGAATTAAGTATCTACTATAAAATAATAAAACCTTACTTATAATATTATAAGTAAACAATATTATATTAATAAAGTTATAGCTAATGATACTTTTACTACTATAATAGTTTGATAGTAGTAAGATATTATCTAAAGAAAGTATTATTATTAATATTATAAAGGTTAAAATCTTTTATAAATATCTAGATTAAATACTTTAGTCAATCAATAAAATATATAGAATAATAAAGTTAATTAAGTTGATATTATCAAGTTTAACTAACATACTTATATAGCAAGTAGGCCAATAGACTGAAATAGGCTACTTTTGTATACCATACCACCTTCCACCTTTTCTACACTTTTTCTCCACCATCAAGCATAACTTCTTCTTTAAAAGAAGCTAAGATCATTCTTACCTTCCAAACTCTCGAAAAAGACCCAAAACTTACTAAATAAACTATAACGAAAATCTATAATATACCTTATACGATATTAGCCTACCAACGTATAAGTATATAACTATGATATAATATCTTTATCAATTTAAAGTTATTGATAGAAATAGAAGAGAATATACTAATTAAACATATTCTTAACCTAGATTTACAAAGATTTTATCTATAATTTTATAATATATAAGATATAGCCGACTATATCCTTAAGTTATATAATATATAATATATCAAACCTTAATAAGCAAAAAACTTTATATAATGATATTCTAAAATAACTATATATTTTCAATATCAAATCAATTATCAAAGAATATTATATAAAGATTTAAATATAATTAAAGGATAGTTTATATTTATATAAAATATAAAAAATAAATATAAAATCTTTAATAATAATATCTATAACTTTAATAAGATTAGATTTTTAATAAACATATTTTTATATATTAAAGTTATTATAATCTTAGAAAAATATAAATAATTTTATATAAATAATCTAATAATTAAGAATATATTTTTATAATTATTATAGTTAATATAACTAGCTAAATAATACTATTATTCTTGATTATAAAGAGTTAATATTATCTTCTTAATTGATATATTAATAATAACTTTCTAAAAGATTAAAAAGTTTATATAAATAATAATAGCTAGATAATAGATAAAATTAGTCTAAAATAACTATAATACTTTAATAAGTATATTAAAATATATATAAAAGGTAGATATTGTCTCCTTATCCTTAATGATTATAAAAGCTATCATTCGATAGATTTTAAAGAATATTATAAGGAAAATAATATTATTATACTTTATATATCTTTTTATTTCTTTTATAAGCTTTAGTTATTTAATATTAAATACTTTAGTATATTAAAAAACTTATATAATCAAATAATTAAGCAGATAATATAGCTATAGATTATCTATATTATTAAGAATGACTTTTTTTCTATATTTTAAGACATATATAATAATACTATAACCTTAACAAACGTTAAAGCTAGCTTTTAAGTAACTAGCCTTATTCTATTTAATCTAGATAAGATATTATCTTAGCTAGAAAGTCTATCTTAACTAGTTATATCTTAGGGTTTATAGTCTAGTATTATCTTTACTTAGATTAGATAGATACTAAATAACCTAATTAAAGCAACTTTTTAAACAACTTTAATTAAAAATAGAATCTTCTATCATCAGAATAACTCTTTAATATATATTTATAGTAAGATTGATACTTTTATATAAGATATAAAGAAGATTATATATAAAATCGCCTTAATAAAGTAGAAGATCTAAGACCTTTAGACGGTAAATAAAGTACTAAGTAAACGTTAAAGAGCTAAAAAAATATATTTTCGACAAAAAGGATCATTATCATAACAAAAGGTAGAGTAAATATAGGAAGAAAGAGGCCTTATAGCTAAAGATGATATAAATATAAGTATAAAAGAGGATTATATAAAGGGGAACTAACAATATATTCGATACTATAATAATTATAGAAAGTCTGGCTATAATATATAAATGTGTCAATTAGATATAGAGATGTCTAAAGATAAGGATTCTAAATAGTTTTAATTGATTTAAGGTATTATGGTTAAAATAACTTATATAAAGGTGATATAATGTACGAATGGTATGTCGCTTGCTATGATGCGCCGCTTGTTATACAACTATATTATAAAAAGAATAATATTATTATACTTTATATACTTTCTTATTCTTCTTATAAACTTTAGCTACTTAACGTTAGATACTTTAGTATATTAAAAAACTTATATAATCAAACAATTAAGTAGATAATATAAATATAAATTATCTATATTATAAAAAACAATTTTTTTTTTATATTTTAAGATATATATAATACTATTATAATCTTAACAAACGTTAAAGCTAGATTCTATATAATTAAATTTATTTTATTTAATCTAGACAAAATAATATTTTAGCTAGAAAGTCTATCTTATCTAATTATACTTTAGATTTTATAATCTAATATTACTTTTACTTAGATTAGATAAATATTAAATAATCTAAATAAAACAACTTTTTAGACAACTTTAATTAAAAATAAGATCTTCTATCATCAAAATAACTTTCTAGAATATATTTATAATAAGATTAATACTCTTATATAAGATATAAAGAAGATTATATATAAAATCGCCTTAATAAAGTAGAAGATTTAAAACCTTTAGATAGTAAATAAAATACTAAATAAACGTTAAAAAGCTAAAAAAATATATCTCTAATAAAAAGAATCACTATTATAATAAAAGATAAAGCAAATATAGAAAGAAAGAAGCTTTATAATTGAAAATAATATAAAAATAAGTAAAAGAGAAGGTTATATAAAGGAGGACCAACGATACATTTGATACTATAGCAATTATAGAAAGCCTAGCTATAATATACAAACGTATCAATTAAATATAAAAATATCTAAAAATAAAGATTCTAAATAGTTTTAATTGATTTAAGTTATTATAATAGAAATAACTTATACAAAAGTGGTATAGTATACGAAAGTAGCCTATTCCGGTCTACTGGCCCACTCGCTATATAAGTACGTTATCTTAAGAATATAATAATAACGTTAGCAATAGTAAAAACACTATCTTAAAAGAAAGGTAAGCTTTATATATACTTTCTTTCTAACCTAAATGTTTCTTTATATCTATAAGAATATCCTTATAAAGACTCTAACGTTTCTCTACCTTTATAATCATTCTTTCGCCTTTATAATAGACTATTTAAGCTAAGATATACTATCAGCTACCTATGAAAAGATTAGCTTATATAGAACTTTAATAAGCTATCGTCTATCTTTAATGATAGTCTTTAAGTATTCTCTCTAACGTTAGATAATATAATTATTAAATATAAGTTTGATTTAAAGTTAGCAAAAGAATAAATATAATAGTATTTATATTATAATTAATAATAATTTAATATTAAGCTTTTGATAGATAGTATATATAAGTATTATTATTTTAAAAATAATAAAAAATAATTTAATAAGCTATTTTATTACTTTATTGTTAACTATTTTAACTTTAATAATATATTTAACTTTTTATTTATCTTTAAATTTGCTAAGAAGATAGTTATTATAAGAGTCTATATCTTTATAAACATATTTATAATAATATCTTTCTAATTTTTATTTTTTTATTTTTTTATTTTTTTATCTACATATATTTAACTAACTATTTTATTTTTCTATTTTTAGGTTTATAATCAATAGTATAAATATTATAGCTATATAGTCTACTTTCTTTATAATATTAGCAAAGTTTATAAAAAGTTTCTTTTATTATCAAAAGACTTAAATATTATCATCTTCTATCTTAAAGACTTTACTAATAATCTAGCTATAAACTGTCAATTTTATTTTTATTTTTATATTAAATAGTAGATAGTCTTTATATAGCTTATATTCTTAACTAATAACTATCTAAATTATAAAAACTTTATATTAGTTAAAGATAATCTAAGCTAACTATTAAAAGATGATAATATCTTTAATAAGCTAACTATTTATAAAGTTAAAAGCTTTGATAAACTATAGATAAATTAAGAATTTATAAAGAAAGATATATTAAATAAAGATAATCAAGTATATAATAAAGCTATAGTCTTAAACATTTTTATAAAAGACTTAAAAATCATTATATTATAAGATAAGCTTGATAATAAAAATATAAAGAGTGATAAGTAGTTATTATTAAAGCTTTAATATCTATAAAACGCTTATTATCTTTCGATATTAAGTATATAATATATACCTTTAAATAAATTTAACCAATTATAAACTCTTTTATCTTTCGCTTATTCTAGCTTATTTTCCAAAAGTTTAACTAACTTTATTTAATTAAGATAATAAGATATATTATATTAAGATTATCTAAAGTATATAATAAAGTAGAAAGATAGTTGCTTTATATATTATTATATATTCTATTATATTATATTAAATATATTAATATATTAGTAAGTATATAGTTATAATAGATATTTTATCAATAAGTAATAATAGACTATATTAACTAAAACAAATCTATAGAAAATATTAAAAGATCTTAAATATCTTAAGATATAGACTATCTTAAACTAAATCTTCTACTTTGTTAATATAATCAAGAGAATCTAGCTTTATTAGTATTATTGATAGTAAGAATATAAGTCTTTTATATACTATCTTAACGTTTTTAATATTTTTATTATATTAAATATAATTAACTTATATTAATAAAGCTTATATTAGTATATACTAAAGTTCGAATAATAGTAGACTATAAATAAGTTAGTATATATAACTTTCTTTCGATAATTATTTAAAAAAAATTTATATATTATATTATAATATTTTTATATTTAGTTTTATATATTTTAAAAGATAGTTTTAATCTAAAAGTTTAATTTTTCAAATTATCAGTATTAATATAAATAATAAAGATAAAATAATAGTTATAATTATAATCTTTATTAATTTAAGGCTAGCTTAATAATTAATATAGAGACTATCAAATAATAGAAAGAGTTTATATATATTTAAAGTTATTATATATCAGTATAAAATCTAACATTTAAAAAGATTAGTTAAAATAAAGATAGTAATAATCTTTTAAATATTATCTTAAATAATATAAAGATTATTTAAAAGTAGTTATTTTAGATTATCAATTATTATCAATATTATTATTATTTATCGACTTATTATCTATAAATAAATAAAAAAGCTATCGCCTAAATTAAATAGATAGATAAAGAATCATTAAAGCTAATATATTATTTTCTATTCTTTTATCTTTACTATAAAAAGGTAAAGATAATTAAGTATCTTAAAAAGATATAATAATCTTTTAAAACTATATAAAATAATATCTATTTAAACTAGTTTAACTTATTGATAGTCTTCTATTAGCTTATAAATACTAACTTCTTTCTATATATTAGAAAGAAAGTTATTATCAATTATACTATTAAATACTATAGTAAGATTAAAATATAAATTAATATATATATATAAATTATTAGATTTATTTTTTTCTATATTTTAGATAGAAATTTAATATTATTTTTTATATTAAAGATAATGAATAAGCTTATTAGTAAAAGAGACTATTTAATATAAAAGATATATTATATTCTTTTAAAGTTATCATTTTATAAAGATAGCTATATAATCTTAAGTATAGACTATCATCTATTAAATAAAAATAACTATATATTAAAGTTCTTTAAGATAGATAAGGTTATATAAGAAAAGAAGATATTATATAAAAAGTATTTAAATCAATCTAAAGATATAAAAAACATTATCTACTTTCAATCTTTTAAGTAATAGAATTATAAGTTTTCTAATAAAAATAATTAAAAAAAATAATAAACTTTAGTAAGACTAAAGATACTATATTACTTTCTATAATATAAAATAATCTAAGATTATATATAGTTTTTAGATTTTTATTAAGTTAAATTCCTTCTTAACTATCTTTACTATAATTATAATAAATTCCTTAATATCGATAATATATACTTTAATAACTATATTATTATCTATAAATACTATAAAAAGTAATATAATTATAAAAATGATTATTATAAAGATATTAAAGTATTTAATCTAAAGGTTAATAAAGATAAGTTTTATATAAAGCTTTTTAATAAAAATATTAGCTTAAAAAATTAATAAAAAATTATTAAAATAGTCTTTAAACTTTAACTAAAAGAAAAAATAGTAAACTTATTAAAATAATAAAATATAAATATTAACTATAATTAGATATTATATATTATAAAGTATTTATATAAAGAATTTAGTATTAGTAAATATTAAGATAGGCTAAAAAATAATTAGCTAAAGATAAATAATATTAAGAATATACTTTTTAAAGTTTAAAATATATTAAATAAAAAGTAGTAGCTAGTATATAATATTTTTATAAGCTATCGATAATAATTAAAAGCTAATTTAATCTTTCTTTAAATTGATAATAATAATAATATAGATAAATTATATATAATCAGTATATTCTTTTCTTACCTTTAGTAAGCTTACTTAAGTAAAAAGTCTTTAATTCTTTATATAGCTTTTATTAATATAGTTAATAATCAAATTAATAGCTAAACCTTATACTTTCTACTTTATCTTTTTATTAATAAAAACTATTATTCTTTAATAAAAAGGTTTAATATATTAAACTTACTATAATATATATTTATAGAAATTAAATATTTTATTATTAATAAAAAGAATATACTAAACTTAAAAACCTTAAAGTAGATTAATTAATAACTAAAAAAGATCTTTTTAAAATATAATAATAAGTTCTTTAATAATATTAGTATACTTTTAATAAATAACTTTTTTTAACTTCTTTTAGTTTTAAATAAGCTAATTTATATAAAATATAATATATTTATAAAAGATAGTAAGATTGTCAAATATAATATATACTATACTTTCGATTAGTTTATCTTCTTAAAGATAATTTAATATTAATAAAATAAAAACTAAATAATATTTTATTAGACTTTCTTTAAGCTATAGTAAGTATAAGTATTTATTATATTATAAAAGTTATTATTATCTAATATATAGTTAATCTAACTATTAAAAAGTAGAAGATTTTTATAAATATAATTTATATCTATCTTATAAAAAAAAAGGTTAATATTTATAATTATAATTATATAATCTTATTTAATAATCTAACTATCTATATTTAAGCTATCAACTAAAGTAAAAGTATAGATAAAGTAAACTTAAAGAATATTAAAAACTTTTTTAAAAGCTTTTTAATATATATTAGAGTATAGATAATACTTATTTATAATTTTTAAAATATAGTTAGTTTAGTAAATAGAGTATAAAGTATAGTCTATAATATTAGCTAGATTATAAATATAAACTTTTTAAAAGATATATTATAAGTATTTATAATTATTTTTAATAAATATATTAAATTATTATATATTATAAAAAAAAAATTATAAAATAAGATAAATCAAATAATAATATTTATTTTATAAATATAATAAGACTTTACTATCAAAAGTAAAATATATAATTATATATAGTTTTTATTAATTATATTATATATAATCATCGTTTATAAGTTATAAAAAATTATACTCTTTAAAATTGTCTATAATATATTAAAATAAAAGTTTATAATAAAATTATTATATATAACTATCTTTTAAATATTAAAACTAAAAAAATTAATATTTAACTTACTTTTTAAGTAAGATTATATATATTATAATCTTTTTATTAAGATTATATAAGTAAAGATAATAGATTATAAAAAGTAGATAAGAAAGTAACTATAATAGCTATTATATATATTTGATAATATTAATAAAGTAAGAGAAAAAACGACTATTAAGTTAATAGATTTATTAATATTAAGTTAATAAAATAATTTAATTATATAAATATAAAGTTATAATTATATAAAGCTAATGATTTATAAAGAATCTTATTTAAATCAACTTTTTATTAAAATTTCTGTGTCGCTTCGTTCGTTGGGATATTGACCTATGCTTCACTCTAGGGACTTACCCTCCTCCCTTCGACTCCTGGAAATTTTCCCTACGGTAGGCTTGGTACCCTAGGTTGTAAGTAATTCATTCGATAGTTAGAGAGCAAAGGAATAAAGTGTTAATATCTATCTGTCGGCTAATATTTAGTAGCTAACTATATCTTTGGCTTTTATATAGCTGGGGATTCTTATATTATATGGGAATCAACGTAAGAATCTTATATTAGATATACTAATTATTATATAATATTTTTATATCTTAATAAAAGGTTGATTTAGATAAGATTCTTTATAAATTATTAGCTTTATATAATTATAGCTTTATATTTATATGATTAAATTACTTTACTAACTTAATGTTAATAGATTTATTAATTTGATAATCGTTCTTTCTTCTACCTTATTAATATCATTAGATATATATAGTGGCTACTATAGCCTCTTCTTTATCTACTTTTTATAATCTATTATTTTTGCTTATATTATCTTAGTAGGAAGATTATAGTAAATATAACCTTATTTGAAGGATAGGTTAAATATTAGTCTTTTTAGCTTTAATATTTAGAAGATAGTTATATATAATAATCTTATTATAAACTCTTATTTTAATATATTATAAACAACTTTAAAGAATATAATTCTCTATAACTTATAGATAATAATTATATATAATACTATCAAAGGAAACTATATATAACTATATATCTTACTTTTAATGATAAAGTCTTATTATATTTATAAGATAGATATTATCATTTAATCTATTTTATTTTATAACTTATACTCTTTTTCTATAATATATAATAATTTAGTATATTTATCGAAGATAATTATAAATATTTATAGTAGATTTTTTAGAGAGTTTATATTTATAGTCTAGTTAATATTATAGACTATATTTTATACTCTATTTACTAGACTAACTATATTCTAAAGATTATAAATAAGTATTATCTATACTTTAATATATATTAGAAAGCTTTTAGAAAGGTTTTTAGCATTTTTTAAGTCTATCTTATCTATATTTTCGCCTTAGTTGATAGCTTAAATATAGATAGTTAAGTTATTAAGTAAGATTATATAGTTATAGTTATAGATATTAACTTTCTTTTTTATAAAATAGATATAGATTATATTTTTGAAAGTCTTTTATTTTTTAATAGTTAGGTTAACTATATATTTAGACGATAGTAGCTTTTATAATATAATAGATAATTATACTTATTATAGTTTAAGGAGAGTCTAATAGAATATTGTCTAATCTTTACCTTATTAGCGTTAGATTATCTTTAGGAAGATAGACTAGTCGAAAGTATAGTATATATTATATCTAACAATCTTATTATCTTTTATAAATATATTATACTTTATATAAATTGGTTTGTTTAAAACTAAAGAAAGTTAAAAGAAGTAGTTTATTAAAAGTATGCTAATATTATCAAAGAATTTATTATTATATTCTAAAAAAATCTTTCTTAATTATTAGTTGATTTATCTTAAGGTCTTTAGACTTAATATACTCTTTTTATCGATAATAAGATATTTAATTTTTATAAATATATATTATAGTAAGTCTAATATATTAGGTCTTTTTATTAAAGAATGATAATTTCTATCGATAGGAAGATAGAATAAAGAGTATAAAGTCTAGCTATTGATTTAGTTGTTAGCTATATTAGTAGAAGCTATATAGAAGATTAGAGACTTTTTGTCTAGGTAAGCTTATTAAAGATAGAAAGAGAGTATACTGATTATATATGATTTACTTATACTATTATTATTATCGACTTAAAGAAAGATTAAATTAGCTTTTGGCTACTATCGATAACTTATAAAGATATTATATATTAGCTACTACTTTATATTTAATATATCTTAAGCTTTTAATAGTATATCCTTAATATTGTTTGTCTTTAGCTAGTTTTCTTTAAGATAGTTTTAATACTTTCTATTGTCAAATTCCTTATATTAATATTTTACTATATATAGTATTTAGTCATAATTAATATCTATATTCTAGCGATTAAGTAGGTTTATTATCTTCTTCTTTAGCTAAAGTTTAGAAACTATTTTGACAATCTTTTGTTAATCTTCTAAGCTAATATCTTTTTTAAATAACTTTAAATAGAACTTATCCTTGTTAGCCTCTAAGTTAGATACCTTAACTTTACTATAATAATCGTTCTTATAGCTATGATTTTCCTTATAGTGATTATAGATGATAATATAGTTATTAAATTATATATTATCGATATTAAGAAATCTATCATTATTATAGTAAAGATGATTAAGAAAAAGCTTAATATAATAAAAGTTTAAAAACTATATATAGTTTGAAATCAGCTTATATTATAAGAAGTAGTATAGTATCTTTAGCCTTATTAAAGCCTACTACTCTTTTTAGTTGCTTTTATAAGGAAACTTATAATTCTATTACTTAAGAAACTAAAAGTAAATAATATCCTTTATATCTTTAGGTTAGTTTAGATATTTTTTATATAATATCTTCTTCTCTTATATAACCTTATCTACCTTAGAAAACTCTAGCATATGATTATATCTATCTAATAGCTGATAGTCTATACTTAAGACTATATAACTATCCTTATATAATGAAAGCTTTAGAAGGATATAATATATCTTTTATATTAAATAGTCTTTTTTATTAATAAGTTTGTTTATTATCTTTAATATAAAAGATAGTATTAGGTTTCTATCTAAAATATAAAGGAGGATAAATCTAACAATCTATATATATATATATTGGTTTATATCTTAATCTTACTATAATATTTGATAGTATAATTGATAATAGCTTTCTTTTTAATATATAGGAAGAAGTCAATGTTTATAAGCTAGTAAAAGGCTATCAGTAGGTTAAACTGGTTTAAGTAGATGTTATTTTATATAGCTTTAAAAGATTATTATATCTTTCTAGAATATTTAATTATCTTTATCTTCTTATAATAGGGATGAAAGAATAGGAAACAATATGTTAGCTATGGTAATTCTTTATCTATTTGTTTGGCTTAGTCGATAGTCTTTTTATTTATTTATAGATAGTAGGTTGTTAAGTAATAGTAACGTTAGCAATAGTTGATGATTTAGGATAGTTATTTTTAGATGATTTTTATATTATTTAGAATAATATTTAGAAGGTTATCATTATCTTTACCTTAATCAATCTTCTTAAATGTTAGATTTTATACTAATATATAATATATGCTTGATATTAGAAGATGGTAGATATTCTCTAGATATTAAAGCTTTAGTAATAACTATTTGTTATTTTCTATATCCTTATTATCAAGCCTACCTTATAATATAATAACCTTTAAGTCCTTTATAAGAATATTTAAGACTATTATCTTATCATATATTTAATTATCTTTATTTAATATATCTTCTTTTATAAGTTCTTAGTCAACTTATAGTTTATTAAGGCTTTTAACTTTATAGATAGTTAGCTTATCAAAGATACTACTATCTTTTGGTAGCTAGTTTAGATTATCTTTAACTAATATAAAGTCTTTATAATCTAGATAGTTATTAGCTAAGAATATAAGCTATATAGAGATTATCTACCGTCTGATATAAAACTGTTTATAAAACTGGCAGTTTATAGTTAAATTTTAAATAAAGTTCTTAAGATAAAGGATGATAATATCTAAGTCTTTTGATAGTAAGAAGAGCTTTTCATATATCTTATCTATATTATAAAGAAAGTAAATAATATAACTATAGTATTTATACTGTTGGCTATAAATCTAAAAGAAGATAGATTAGGTTAGCTAAATATATAAATAATAAGGAAAATGATAATAAAATAAGCTTATTATAAATATATTTATAAAGATATAAACTTTTATAATAACTATCTTCTTTATAAGCTTAAGAGTAGGTAAGAAGTTAGATATATTATCAAAGTTAAGATAGTTAATAGTAGAATAAAAGAAAGGCTTATTAGATTATTTTTTATTATCTTTATAATAATAATGTTTATAAATTCTATCAGCCAAAAGCTTAATATTAAACTATCGTCGATTATAGTGTAGATACTATTATATCTACTCCTTTGCTAATTCTAAATCAAACTTATATTTGATAGTTATATTATCTGATGTTAGGAAAGATACTTAAAGATTATCATCAAAGGTAGACGATAGCTTATTAAAATCTTAAACTAGCTAATCTTTTTATAGATATTTAATAGTATATCTTAGCTTAAGTAATCTATTATAAAAGTAAGAAGAAGCTAGCTTTTTGTAAGAGTATCCTTATAAGTATGAAAGAATATTTAGATTAAAGAGAGAGTATATATATAGTCTACCTTTCTTAGATAATAGTATATTTTCGTCTATTAGCTTTAGGAAAGGATATATCTAAGGTTAGCTATACTTTTGATATAAAGTTTTTATCTTTTCTAAAGCTATCATCAGATTATCAATATATTCTAGCTTAATAGTATGATTCTTATCGATTCTATCATCTTATATAATCTAACAATCAACTAAAGAATTTAACTTAGATGTTTATAAAGGATTCTAACCTTTATAATGTTAATAACAATAGTCTCTTTATATTTTAGCTTACTATAGTCAGGCTATTATAAGGGCTAGAAGGTTATTATCAACTCTATCATTAATATAATATTAGTCGCTAAAGATACTATAGGTAAGATTTTATTATAGAAGGATAGTGTTAGCATTTTCTAACAATATTATACTTTCTATCCTTATGATAGTATATATTCTTACAATATTTATAATAGAATAAAATGTTTATTTAAAGTATAAGAAAAAGCGATAAATGATTTAGAAAGGCCTTCTTCTTACCTAATTCTTCTATCTCTTTCTATAAGTAAGATATTATATAATAGATTTTATTATATTATATAAGTTAACAAACTAGTCTATCGATTGTTTGATACTATAATCTATATACTTCTATAATATTATAACGATAGATAATGATAGATAATAATATAAAAGGAAGATAGTAAAGACGGTAGAATAAAGATAATAAGACTATAAGAAGGTAAAAAAGAAAAGATAGGAAAGTAAATAGTTGACTGATTATAATATAGATAATAAGGTTATTGTTTATATGATAATAGAATAGGTTATAGAAATATGATATATTTTTAAAGTGGTTATAATAATGAGGGGAAGCGAGCCAGTTATAGTAGAGAATGATTTTTAAAGCTTTTACTAGTTTAAAGCGTACGATTATATACTATAATTTTCTCGAGTTTGGCTATAATATTGTCCTTCAGATAGGATAAAGAAAGAATATAAATTATAAAATAAGATAGATTAAATGATAGTATTTATCTTATAAATATAATAAAACTTTATTATTAAAAGTAAGATATATAATTATATATAGTTTCTTTTAATAATATTATATAATTATTATCTATAAATTATAAAAAGTTATATTCTTTAAAATTGTCTATAATATATTAAAATAAAAGTTTATAATAAAATTATTATATATAATTATCTTTTAAATATTAAAGCTAAAGAGATTAATATTTAACTTATTTTTTAAATAAAATTATATTTATTATAATTTTTTTATTAAGATAATATAAATAAAAATAATAGATTATAAAAAGTAGATAAAAAGATAGTTATAATAGTTATTATATATATTTAATAATATTAGTAAAATAAAAGAAAAGATAATTATTAAGTTAATAGATTTATTAATATTAAGTTAGTAAAGTAATTTAATTATATAAATATAAAACTATAATTATATAAAGCTAATAATTTATAAAGAATTCTATCTAAATTAACCTTTTATTAAAATATAAAGATATTATATAATAATTAGTATATTTAATATAAGATTTTTATGCTAATTTTCATATAATATAAGAATCTTTAGCCGTTTAAAAGCTAAGAATATATTTAACTATTGAATATTAGCTAACAGATAGATACTAATATTCTATTACTTTGCTTTCTAGCTATCAAATGAATTATTTATAACCTAAGGTATTAAGCCTATCATAGGGAAAATTTCTAAGAGTTAAAGGGAGGAGGGTAAGTCTTTAGAGTAAAGCGTAGGTTAATATTCTAACGAATGGAGTGATATAGAAATTTTACTATCTTTATATAAGTTATTTTTATTATAATAACTTAAATTAATTAAAACTATTTAGAATCTTTATCTTTAAATATCTTTATATCTAATTAATATATTTATATATTATAGTTAGACTTTCTATAATTATTATAATATCAAATATAATATTAGTTTCTCTTTATATAACTTTTTTTATATTTATATTTATATTATCTTTAGTTATAAAGCTTTTTTCTTTCTATATTTACTTTATTTTTTATTATAATAACGATTTTCTTTATTAAAGATATATTTTTTTAGCTTTTTAACGTTTATTTAATACTTTATTTATCATCTAAAGGTCTTAGATCTCTTACTTTATTAAGGTTATTTTATATATAATCTTCTTTATATCTTTTATAAAAATATTAATCTTATTATAAATATATATTAAAAAACTATTCTAATAATAGAAGATTCTATTTTTAATTAAAGTTGTTTAAAAAGTTACTTTAATTAGATTATTTAGTATCTATCTAACTTAGATAAAAATAATATAAATAATTTATAATATACTTATATAGCAAGCAGTATACTATTTATATATTATATTACCTTTATATAAGTTATTTCAACCATAATACTTTAAATCAATTAAAACTATTTAGAATCTTTATCTTTAAATATCTTTATATCTAATTGATATGTTTATATATTATAGCTAGACTTTCCATAATTATTATAGTATCGAATATATTGTTAGTCTCCTTTTATATAACCTTCTTCTATATTTATATTTATATTATCTTTAGTTATAAAGTCTTTTTCTTTTTATATCTACTCTATCTTTTGTTATAATAATGATTTTTTTTATTAAAAATAAATTTTTTTAACTTTCTAATATTTATTTAATACTTTATTTACTATCTAAAGGTTTTAGATCTTTTACTTTATTAAGACGATTTTATATATAATCTTTTT
>NW_006921436.1:121359-121774 GCF_000392275.1 Phaeoacremonium minimum UCRPA7
ATAAAATCTAGCTTTAATATTTGTTAAAATTATAATAATATTATATATATTTTAAAATATAGAAAAGAAGTTATTTTTAATAATATAAATAATTTATAACTATATTATCTATTTAATTATTTAATTATATAAGTCTTTTAATATACTAAAGTATCTAGCATTAAGTAGCTAAAGCTTATAAAAAGAATAAGAAGGTATATAAAGTATAATAATATTATTTTCTTTATAATATTCTTTAAAATTTATCAAATAATAGCTTTTATAACCATTAAAGATAAAAAGATAATATTTATTCTTTATATATAGTTTTATATACTTATTAAAGTATTATAACTATTTTAAACTAATTTTATCTATTATCTGACTATTATTATTTATATAAACTTTCTAATTTTTTAGAAAGTTATTATTAATA
>NW_006921436.1:121786-123988 GCF_000392275.1 Phaeoacremonium minimum UCRPA7
CAAGAATAATAGTATTATTTAGTTAATTATATTAACTATAATAATTATAGAAATATATTCTTGATTATTAAGCTACTTTATATAAGACTATCTACATTTTTCTAAGGCTATAACAACTTTAGCATATAAAAGTATATTTATCAAAAATCTAATTTTGTTAAAGTTATAGATATTATCATTAAAAAGCTTATATTTTTTCTTTATATTTTATATAAATATAAACTATCCTTTAATTATCTTTAAATTTTTATATAAGATTCTTTAATAGTTAATTTAACGTTGAAAATATATGTTTATTTTAGAGTATTATTATATAAAGTTTTCTATCTATTAGAGTTTAATATATTATCTATTATATAATTTAAAGATATAATTGGCTATATCTTATATATTATAAAACTATAGTTAGAATCTTTATAAATCTAGGTTAAAAATATACTTAATTAGCACTTTCTCTTTTAATTCTATTAATAGTTTTAAATTAAAGGAGATATTATATTATAATAGTTTACTATCATATTAATGATAAAGTATAATATAAAGTATATTATAGATTATATAGTAGCTTTTTGTATATTTAGCTTAAGGTCTTTTTTAATACTTATATCTTACCTTATAAAATATAAGATCGTTGGTTTAAATTTAGCTATAACTATCTTTTACTTTCTAGTTTTTTAGAAAGTAAGAAGTTAAATAACCTTTTAAGGACCTTATCTACCTTCAAAATATCTTTAAAGCCTTACTAGATAGTATTATAAAAGGGTAATATCTAACAAAAGTAGGATAGCTAACTATTAGAGGCTATATATTAATATCTAGTAAGGAGAGTTTATACTTTAGCTAAGAATAATATTAAAGAATGTTAAGAAAGTTACTTTACTTTATCAATTAGTATAAAATTAATATCTTATCTTAGAGACAAATCTAAATAAATTCTTTACCTTAGAAACAATATGAAAATACTATTATAGCTAATTAGCATCAATCAAATTGAAAAAACCTTACTATTTAAAAGAGTTAATTAACTAACTAACTATTATTTTTCTAAAGTATTAAATCCTATTTATATAAATTAGAAAAACCATTTGAAAAAAATCTAAAGAGATAAAGATTAAAGTTTTTCATCTTAGAAGAGGCTTTATAGTTAAAAAACCTTAAATGAAAAAAATAGATAGTTAGTTAAGAGCCTTCTAAAGCTAATAGTTAGCTTATAATGTCTCTTTAGAAAGTTTTCTCTATAGTCTTACTAGCATAGCTTATACTATTATAGCTATATACTATCAAATAAGTAATAAATTATTATTATTATTATAAGATTAAAGATTAAAAGAAGAAAAAAAGATAAGGTCTTTATACTTATCTAAGAAGATGGTTTATATAAGTATATAAACTATTATTCTATTATCTTTTATTATTTTTATATTATAAAGATATTATAATAACTTTTTTATAATATTTATAATAATTATTTTATTATTTAAAGTTATCTAACATAGTTACATAGCAAGCGCCACAACATAACGAGTGCCACACTTTTCGTACATTATATTAATTCCAACTTTAACATCATTTTTCTCTACTATTTCAAATAGCTACTTTTTTAAATAAAGCAAGGCTTCTTTTAGCTATCTAAGCTTTCTAAAACGATTCTAAGCTATCTATATAAAGTATAGTTAAGATTTATAGGGTTTTTGATTAAATTATCTATTGTCAATATGCTAGCATAATATTATAATATAATATCTTTCTTAATTTAAAGTAATTGATAGAATTAAAAGAAAAGATGCTAATTAAGTATATTTTTAACCTAGATTTGTAAGGATTTTAACTATAGCTTTATAATATATAAAATATAGTCAATTATATTCTTAAGTTATATAATAGACAATATATTAGATTCTAATAAATAGAAAATTTTATATAATAATATTCTAAGCTAAATATATATTTTCAATATTAAATCAACTATCAAAGAACCTTATATAAAGATTTAAAGATAATTAAAAGATAGTTTATATTTATATAGAATATAAAAAATAAATATAAACTTTTTAATGATAATATCTATAATTTTGATAAGATTAGGTTTTTGATAAATATACTTTTATATATTAAGATTATTATAATTTTAGAAAAATATAAATAGCTTTATATAAAGTAATTTGATAATCAAAAAAATATTTTTATAATTATTATAGTTAA
>NW_006921436.1:124029-131456 GCF_000392275.1 Phaeoacremonium minimum UCRPA7
ATATATTAATAATAACTTTTTAAAGAATTAAAAAGTTTATATAAATAATAATAGCTAGATAATAAATAAGATTAATCTAAAATAATTATAATATTTTAATAAATATATAAAAATATATATAAAAGGTAAATATTGTTTCTTTATCTTTGATAATAATTTATTATTTATATAATAGTATATAACCATAACAGTCTAAGCTATACTAGTATAGATACAAAAAAAAACCGTTCTATATCTAGGTTTGGGTCATTGTCAAGTCGATGTCAGTCTATCGTCAAACTATCCTCTAAACGTCGGCCGAATGAAAACCTATCATACCTTATATTCCTTCTAGTTAGTATCTTCGATTTATATAAATAAGGTTCTTTCTTAATTCTTAGCTAATCTTAGGTTATTTTAATATTAATGATAATTTAACTTTAATTTATTATTAGATATTATATAATAATAGTCTAGTTAGTATTTAATTATACTTTTATTTATTATATACTTTATATTATATTTATTATATTTATTATATTTATCTTTCTTAAAGAATAGTTAGATTATATTTAATATATTATATATCTATCTAAAATATAAGTATTAAATATCTTCCTTTTATTATAATATATTATCTTCTTTTATTATTTAATCTACCATCTTTTTTAAATCTAGCTTTAGATTATTTATATATTATCTTTAGCTTTTATTTCTTTAGTTATCATCTTTTATTCTAAAAGTCTTTATAATTATCTATTTCTAATATATTATAAGTTAGCTTTATAAGCTTTTATTATCTTTTTTATTTACTATTATTATATATATCTTTCAACTTTATAATATTTTTAATGATTTTATATATAACTATCAGACTTTATTTATCTTCTTTATATAATTAAAGCCTAAAATAGTCTTTTTATAAATAAAAATAATAAGAATAATTATTTTCTATTTACCTTACTTACCTTATATCCTTAGGATATAGAATGTCTGCTTATAAGCTTATAAGTATATATATTTCCCTATTTTTCTGCTTTTTAAGACTTTTTTCCCCTTTTTTCTTTAAGTTTCTATAGTCTATAAGTATTCTTATCTAAATAGTCTATCAAAATAGTCTATCCTTTAGTTTTTTATTAATTAGTTTATAGTCTACTTTTATGTTAAATACTAATAGTTAGCTAATTATTATTTTTTATCTTTATCTTTACTACCTTTAAGATTATCATTAAAACTTATAAGTTTTTAGCTTTTAGATATATTATATATAATATATCTATAGTCTGTCGACAATACTAACTTAATATATAGACTTTTATTAAATATTTCTTTACTTTTACTAACGTTATCATATAAGTTTTCAAATATTAAAGCTGATTTAAGTATAATATACTAACAATATATAGTATAGTTATGTTTATACTCTATCTTTCCTATACTATCTTTATAAATAATAAAAATTTGACAATCTTTTATATTTACTTACTTAGTATATTTTCGATATACTCTTAATATATTATCAATTTGTTAATATTCTATTAGACTTTAAGACTTTATATTATTAAGCTTATATAGCTAAAAGCTATAAGTATATAATAAAAGACTATTATATTATAAGTTTTCTATTTTTTATTTATCTTTAATTTAAGATTGATTTACTAACATCCTTAAGATACTATTTTCTTTTAGATAAAGATTATTATAATCGTTATAGCTATAAATACTGTTTATATAGCTAACATTTATATTATATATTTTTAATCTAATTTTAATCTAACTTTATACTAACTATACTTTTTAAAATATTATCATTTTCTAGAATATTAGAATAGCTTTAGCCTATATCTATACTATCGTCACCTATATATATTTATCAATCTATCTATAATATAGTTTCTATATATATTAACCCCTTTATTTTTAGACTATCCTAGCTTCTCCAACTTTTGTCACCTTTATGTCGACTATACTTTCTACTCTTTCTACTAGCCTTTCGACTATATCTATCTAATATATACTAGATAATATTTTTATCCTTTTATAATAGACTAATATATTATTATAATAACTTATTAATACTATCAATATAAGTCTTATAGTCTATCGTTAGTATACTCTCAATTCGTTTACTAACTATTCTTAAAATAATAGTAATAACTAGGCTTAAGGCTATCTTATAGATAGTTAAGTAAAAGATGATAGATTTAAGGCTTTTTTTATTTTGTTAGATTATTAGTTTGCTTTCGATTTACTTTTAAGCTATCTTTTAAGGCTAATTTTATAAATTTTTATTATTATATTATTACTTTCTTATATAATTTCCGATTCTATTAGACTTTATATATTCTTAGCTTAATCTTTATTATAGTTTAGTTTATTTTCTTTTTATTTATAATATCTATCTTTATTATAAAAGTCTTTATTAATTTAAATTAGTTAATCCTTCTTAAACTTATAAACTATTTTATAAATATTTTAGCCTTTATTAGATTATAAACTATCCTTACTATATTTATATACTTTAATCTATTTCTTAACATCTTTCTTACTTTAGCTTTTATAAGATAATAGCTTATATTATATTTTATTATCTTTTTATATTTATTATATTTATATATTAATCTAACTATACTTAAAACTTACCTTAACGTTAGATATAAGTTTAAACTAATATTATCGATTCTTATTTATATTAATAAGATATTATAAGCTTTATAAAGAAGATTATATAATTTTAATATATTTTTATCTAAAGGATTGTCTACCCTTATTTTATTAATAACTTAAGTATAGTCTCTACTTTAGTTAGCCTTAATATACTATCTTTTATTTTATTATTTTTAAATAGTTTTTTCTTAGTTTTTATCATTAAGTTATACTAGTATTATGATAGTATATTATTTAAGCCTTATAAAAAGTCTTATAATCGTTTATAATAGCTTTCTTATATTCTAACAATAGTTCTTAAGACTATATTTTATTACTTTATACTTTTTATATAATTTCTTTACTAGCTTTATAATCTTAAGTTATTATTAAATACTATCAATCTAACGTTAAACTATATATCAATTAGAAAGATATATACCTTTACCTCTACTTTCCTTATACTTATAATTTTATAAGCTTCTAATACTTTATATATAGACACTTTGTCTATAGCTTACTTATATCTTACTATATACTTATTATTAGTCTTCTTTTTAGTTAAGTAAGTATATATTATATAATAAAGCTATAGCCAACTATAGATTAAACCATCATTATATAAAGTAGCTAAATATATTAAAGGTAAGGTCTTTATATAAAGCCTACCAGCTACTATAGAGAGAGTATTTATCTTTTTATCTTTTTCTTTATTTTCTTTATATAATAGTTTTAGTTTAGTCTATAGTTTAACTATACTTTAAGAATTCTAACCTTACTTTCTAAGGTTAAAACAATCTTATTAAAATATACTAACTTAGTTAATTTAGTTTTAATATAAGTTAGATAAAATAGTTTATATTTTATCTTATTAAATCTTATATTATATTTTTTTATCTAATTTTTATATATTTTATATATAAGCTTAAGCTATTAATAGGCCTTTTAAATAATCCTAATATATACTAATATATTAGTATCATCTATAAATCTTATTATAATAATATTATTTATTCTTTATAATCTTTTATATAATATTAATAAGTATAAAATAAAGAAGATAGATAAGATTGATAATCTTTAAAAGATATTAGCTAATACTTAAAATACCTATAACTCTTATATATTAAATAATAAAGTCATTATCTTATTATTTAAAAGACTTTTAAAAAAGATAGTTATCTAAGTTAAAACCTTTTTTTTTTAGTATTTATAATAACCTTTTATAGTTAATAGTATCAAATATTCTAAATATATCTAGTAAAAAGAATAATAATATATTATCTTTATTCTAATAAATATATATTTAGTTTATAATAGTTTAAATTATTATCTTAATTAACTTATTTTTATAATTATCTATCTATTCTTTAAATAGTAATTATAATATCTTTACTTTATATATAATCTATTTAGTAAATATACTTTCAATTATCTTTTCTATTATATTAAATAGTATAATCAGACAATATATACTTAGTTTACTTATATCCTCCTTATCTTTAGATAAAATGATAGTCCTAACTTTATAAAATATCTTTAGATAATAGCTAGCCTACCAATAGACTATAGTCAAATATATAAGTTAAATTACTAATAAATTCTTAAGTATTTTTAAGTATTTATTTAGAATATTATTAAATTTAAATATCTTCTAAAAGCCTATTTTATAAAAGAAGTTTAATATATCTTTATCTTATATAATATATATTATAAAGAATGATTATATATATAATATCTTTAGATTAATAAAATTAGCTATTAGCTTAAAAAAGAACTATCTTTAAAATACTTTTAATTTTCTATTAAAGATAATAGTAAAGCTTCTAAATAACTTAAAGGCTAATAGAAGAGATAATTATAATAGCTTATTACTATAATCTTAAGCCTATCTTATTATAAACTATATTTATTATAGATTATAGGTTTTAGCTATTATATAAAGATTATTTCTTTATATCTTTTTATTAGCTTTATAAATCAACTTTTTTTCTTTTGGTTAACTTTTCTTTATTATCAAAATACTTTTAAAATACCTATAGTCTAAGTTATTTTATAGATAATATACTCTTCTTTAACTATTATTTATATTTTAATATTCTATCAAAAATATCTTAAGATTCTTCTTTTTCTTTTAAATATATAATTGTTTATAATATATAATAACTTTTTTGTTAAAGTATTAATATATTCTTTAATCTCTTCTAATATACTAAGGTTATCTAAGATAAGTAAGTTTTATATATTATATTTAACTACTTTCTAATTAACTAGTTTTTAATTATATATTATTAATTTTTTATATATCTATCTATCTACTCTTTAAATTTTAACCGTTTATAGCTAATAGTCACTTTCTTATAAAAGTAAGGTTTTTTTATATATAATATTTATATATTTAATAGCTTAAACAAAATTGATTATAATATCTAAGCCTTTTCTATTAAAAAATATAAGAATCTTTATAAAGATAAGAAAATCTATTTACTATTAGTTTACTAACATTATAAGTTTCTTTACTTTATTATAATAAATATATTTATTTAATATTTACTTTTTATAATATAAATTAAAGTCTTTTAATATAATTATAGTCTATAAAAATAATATATTTAGTAAAATATTAAATAGTATATATTATTTAATAATCATTATTAAATCTAAATTAAGTAAATATATTATTATAATAATAATTAAGTTATTTATTATCTTA
This sequence comes from Phaeoacremonium minimum UCRPA7, assembly GCF_000392275.1. Lineage (NCBI taxonomy): Eukaryota > Fungi > Ascomycota > Sordariomycetes > Togniniales > Togniniaceae > Phaeoacremonium > Phaeoacremonium minimum. The sequence continues at coordinate 129,368 of NW_006921436.1, forward strand.
ACTATAATTTAACAATAATCTTTTATTATCTTACTCTTAATTAGCCTTACTCTTTCCTTTATTAAAAGTATAATCTTTAGATAAATGATTATATTTTATATAATTATATATTTAAATAATCGAAAGTATACTACTCTTAATATATCTATACTTTATAATAACTTTATTATTATAATTATATTATATTTTTCCTTCTTATATATTAGTTTGCTTTATAATTTCTATTTCTTTACTATATTCTAATATAATACTTCTATATTTAGTATTTTATTAATATATTAATAACTTTATATAGTCTCTCTAATATTAAGATATCCTTTATTTAAGTTAAGTTTACTTTTATTTACTATAAGAATATAATAATATTATAATTCTCTTTATTTATCTTAATAAACTTAGTCAATTATCTAAAGTTTTAAAGATATTTTATTGATAACTTTCTATCGATTCTTAATCTTAATTATTTAAATATTTTTATAAGTCTTTTGATAAATTAAAATCTATCTTTATCTATATATAGTAGGAAGATATTATATAGTTGAAAGATTATCAAATCTTATAAACAATATAAGCTTATTTTAAAATATATTTTATATAATCTTTCTTACTATCTAAATAGACTAAGAATTATATAATTATATAAAATATTTACTTTTATAGTTTATATAATATAAAATATCTCCTTCTTTCTTACTAATATAATCGTCTTTTATATATTTATTACTATTATAGTATCTATAGACTGCTAATATATTATAGATAGTTTATCTATAATTATATTTATAATATTAATAATATCTTTATATTTATACCTTTATATAGAAAGGTATATAAGTATATTATATAAAATTCTAAATAAAGCTTTTCTTATAAAGTAGATTTACTATCTTCTAACTTTTGATACTAATATAAATTATAATCAATATATAGTCAATATACTAAACCTTTATTAAAAGCTTTATTTATATAATATTTTTTATTTTATTATCTTTTTATAATTTCTAAATAAACTATCTTTTATCTATACTTAATATTTAAGCTATTATCATTCTAATAATAACTAATATATATCATATTTTATATATAATTACTTTCTAACCAAATACTTTCTTAATCTACTCTCTTTATATTACTCTTAATATTCTTACTCTTTAGTCTTAAAATATAATCTTTTAATCTTTAATATATATATAGCCTATAGCTACTATATCTAAAGTATCTAATATCTAGTTAATTTCTACTATTATCTAAATATTATCTCTTTTATCTAATATTATATCAACTTTAATATTCTTTTATAAGATTTTAATTATAATATTATATTAATTCTTTACTAAAGCTTACCTTTAGAAGACTATAATTATATCAAAGATAATTATATAAGTTTTAGTCTTTAATTGATTGATAGTAAAGATAATCGTTAGCTTATTAATTTTAGCTTTAATTATTATAAAACTATCATTATCTAATTATATATTATATATAATATATATAAAAGCTATAATCAGCCTATTTACCTTTCTTTTATTTATTTTAAAGTTAGCTAGAAATTGGTTTATATCTTTTAAAAGCTTTTCTTTTATATTATTATTATACTTTAGATAGTTTATTATCAACTTAATAACTATATATTATAACTAAGCTAGACTATTTTTACCTTCTATCCTTTCACTACCTATATATTATATATAGTTTAATGTTAGTTTGTCTTTAGATTAATATCGACCCGCTGATTCTACTTCTAACATTAAAAGGACGATTTTCTTAATATACGAATTGATATCTAAGTGTTAAGATTTTAGCCTTTTTCTTTATCTTTAATAGTTATAATAGCTATTATTTAATAGATTTTAAAGAATATTATAAGAAAAATAATATTATTATACTTTATATACTTTTTTATTTTTTTTATAAGCTTTAACTATTCAATATTAAATACTTTAGTATATTAAAAGATTTATATAGTTAAATAATTAAGTAGATAATATAGATATAAATTATTTAAATTATAAAAAATAACTTTTTTTCTATATTTTAAGATATATATAATATTATTATAATTTTAATAAATATTAAAGCTAGATTTTAT
>NW_006921436.1:131631-133158 GCF_000392275.1 Phaeoacremonium minimum UCRPA7
TATTTATAATAAAATTAATATTCTTATATAAGATATAAAGAAGATTATATATAAAATAGCTTTAATAAAGTAGAAGATTTAAGACTTTTTAATAGTAAATAAAATATTAAGTAAGCGTTAAAAAGCTAAAAAATATATTTTTAATAAAGAAGATTATTATCATAATAAAAGGTAGAATAAATATAATAAAAAAAAAGACTTTATAGCTAAAGATGATATAAATATAGTTATAAAAAAGGATTATATAAAGAAGGACTAACAATATATTTGATACTATAGTAATTATAGAAAGTCTGGTTATAATATACGAACGTATCAATTAGATATAAAGATATCTGAAGATAAAGATTCTAAGTAGTTTTAATTGATTTAAAATCTTATAATTAAAATAACTTATATAAAGATAATATAATATACGAAAGGTATGGTGCTTACTGTGTTGTAGCACTTGCTATATAACCATGTTATTTATTTTTTAAAAAGAAAAAAATCTTTAAAGCTATCATTATAAGTTTATAATAATAAGATTATAAAGCCTAATTATATAGCTAGTTTTAGCTTTATTATTATTATCTTCCTTTTCTTTGTTTTTTTAATAATACTATATATAATAAAAAATATAGTCTTAGTTTAATAGAGATGAGAATATAATGATGGTATAGTAGTATCGTTATATATATATATATATATATATATATATATAAGTATAAAGGTTTTAGTCTAGCTTTTAAGTATAGTTTTATTATATAATTAGTATTAGATAGAGGTTTTAAGAGCTTTAAGCTTACTAATATATTAATAATAATAATATAATTAGTATTTTGAAAGTTATTTATATTTTAAGAGATTTTAGTATTATATATTTAATAGTCTATAGTATTAATATCAGTAATATTATAAGTATAGTAATATTAAATTTAATAGTACTAATGTAGTATTCTTATAGTAGTACTATATATAGTACTACTAATATTAATACTATACTACTAAATTACCAACCTTAATATAGGATGATTATAAACTATATTAATTTTTTTATATTTGTTATTTATTATTATTATTATCTAATATTATATTATAAGTTTATAAATTTAATATAAAATAATAATAAAAATAATAAAGATTTTAATAATTTTAAGTATCTAAAGACTATAAAGTTAAAGAAAAATTAAAATGATAAATAATTGTTAACTATAAGATTATTTTCTTTACTTTTTTATATAATAAAATATTATATTTATATTAAACTTAACGTATTTACATAGCGAGTGGCCCAACATAGTGAGTGGCCTACTTGAAAAATATATAGTTAAGGCCGATTTTAATATTTTTGTTAAAACTACCAAACCTTACTAAAAATAGATATAACTTAATATATAGCTTATTAACTATATAAAATTATATATATATAAGATTTAGCGTATTTAGGCCCGTCAATCACATACAATAAAAAAGTGGAGAACCTTTTCGCTTCTATTTGTCATGGGTTGCGAACCCTATATAATGGCTTCAGCACCTTTCAGCCTT
>NW_006921436.1:133541-134188 GCF_000392275.1 Phaeoacremonium minimum UCRPA7
TCTAGCCTGTTATATTATAATTCAACTCTTTTTTAGACTTAGTTGTATAGATCTATACTGATTAGGTATAAGAGTGTAGGCATTTATTTAAGCTATGCTGTTGAAAGAATGTTAACGACTGCTGTCAGATAATAGTAGGTTCGAATGGGGCTATCATTCATTATAAAGTAGCATTTTAGTCAGTCAGTTAGTTAGTCAGTCAGTTAGAATGGTCATACGAAAGGGACTAGGTAGCGGATAATTATGCGAACTTTATAAATGGGGTGATATTTGGGTATTTATTGAATTATGGATGACTATAATATGGAAGGGTTTCCTACTAAAGGAACTATGTAGAATATAGTAGCAAAGCTGATCAGTCAGCTTAGAGAAAGAATTTGATAATTAGAAGTTGAAAGATAGATTAGAATAGGGAGTATTATGAGTGTACTATCTAATGAAGGCTTAGTCTCTGAACTAAGAAAGAAGAAAGCTACTCTCCTTGACCTACCGAAATTCGAAGGTATATAAAATACTTTTTGAGTGTGGTTTAGAGAAATGAAGAATAAATTGGAGGTGGATAGAATGGCTATTGGAAGCATTTAAGATTGGTTTGCTTATATTTATTTAAGGTTGGGAAAACTTTTATAGAATATGACAGTAGCTTT
>NW_006921437.1:0-8904 GCF_000392275.1 Phaeoacremonium minimum UCRPA7
AAGCTGAAGAGCTAGTCTCTTTATCTTTAGGCTTATGGTTATAAGCATGGTCTTATATAGAATTGTGTTTTGCTGGATTATTAGAGTCTTTTATAATCTATAAATGGTGGCTTACTATGGCTTACTATGATCTATAACCTTTGGTTTATAGGTAGCCTTTATCTTATCTTTACATAATATCTTTTCTATCCCTTATGCTTACTATAGGGTTCCTAGCGATAGCTTGTTTTCTGGCTATAATATAATATCCCTTCTTTAAGGTCGATATCCTAGAGACCTAGTTAAATACCTAGGTGTCGCCTATTTGGTAGGTCCTAAAACTATATTTCTTATTTTTCCTAGGATGTTGACACTATGTTAGGTTATATAAAGAAATCAAAACCAAAATCAAAGAAATCTTTAGCCTAGCTTGCCTTTGCTATCGACGTTAAACTTTCTAGAGATCTGACCGAAATATTCTATACTCGTTGTTTTAAGTAGAACCTTGCTTACCATATGGTAAGCAACTCCTCTTATTATTCTAAATGTATCCATTTAGGTTACTCTTATGATGATACCTTTATAGTCTTTACCCTTATATGATTAGCCTCTTAATAAAAGAAGATTAAATAAAAAGAAGTAGACGCTAAAGAAGCACTCTTTACTTTTCAAATATAATTGTCTATAGCTGTCAGTCATCTAGCCTGCCTATATTATATAAAGAAGGTAGTATTTAAGAAGTATTCTAAGACTTTCTGAAGGAGGATATAAAAGTTAGATAAAAAGGATAAAGTAACTCCTTCTATCTTTACTTAAGAGTAGTTTATAGTAAACAACCTTTGTTTATTAAGTGTCTTAAACGATATAGATTGATCTTCTTTAAGCTTAGATGGTAAGTTTGCTTTTATAGGTTTATTAGTAGAAGATTCTGATAGAACTAAATAACCAAATCGAAGCAATTCTATAGGTACTTAAGAGGTTCTTATATATTTTTCGAATTGTCATAACCTTACTATTTGACTAAGTATTATATTTATCATTCTTTCTTTTATAAGTTTAATATTCTTTCTACTTTATATTCTTAGTTTGGTTCTACTTTAATGTCTATTTAAAGTTTCATAGACTTATATACTGGTTCTAAAAGTGAAATATGAAAAATAGAGTATATTTTTATAATTTTAGATAATAATAGTTTATAGTTAGATTTTGATATTTTCCGTTTGATTTTGAATAGTCTAAGTTTTTTATAATCTAATTTATTGTTTGGTTGTTTTATTTTTATATTTTATCATATAAGATAGACTTTATCTTCTTCCTTAAAAGATAGTCTCTTTATCCTTTAAAGGTTATAATATTTTGACATTCATTCTTTAATGAATGTTAGTTGGTTCCTTATTTTCTAATAAAGCTGCTAGAGCTATTCTACTATAAGTATTGCTTTTTCTGATTCTAGTCCTATCTTAGTTAGATAGTTAAGTTCTGGATTGAATCTATAGTTTACATAGAATGATGATATTCTCGTTGATTCGCTAATCGATATATTATAACTAAATTAGGCTACTGATAGTAATATAACCTAATTATTCTACTTATAATTGACATAGTATCGAAGATACTGTTTGATGATTTGATTTAGTCTTTCCGTTTATCTATCTATCTTAGGATGCCAAGCTATAGATAGCTTATAGTTAGTTCTCAATTATATCATAAATGATTGTCAGAATTTTAATATAAATAGCTTGTCTTAATTTAAAATTATTTCTTCTGATAGTTTATGATTGGCTACAACTATCTATAAGAATATATATGCTAGTTCTTTAGTATTGCTTCCTTCCTTATATAGAATAAAGTATATATATTTTATAAGCCTATCGACAATTATAAAGATACTATCGTACTTAACTTTTGTTAATGATTCTTTCGATAATAGAAGCTTTACTATAAAGTCCTATAAGATTGATTCCTATAGTCGTTATATAACTAGTAAAGGTTATAATTCTCTATATGGTTTGTATCTACTATTCTTGTTTTGTTTATAGATACTATATTTATCTAATACTTTTTTGACTTTGTTTTTTATATAAGGAAAGTTATATTTTCTTTATATTTGTTTAAGAGTTTTCGTTACTTTTATATATTCAAATTCTATTGGTTTATAGTATACTTTGATAAGTTCTTCTTATAGTTTTAATAGTATATATGTTTTTCCTTTATATTTATATTATTCTTATTTTATTTTGCTAGTTTATATTAGTTCTAAAGGAATTTATATATTATATTTATATTTTAGCAGTTTATATACTTTTTTAAGTTTCTTTCTTTAAGTATCGTCTGATTCTATCTTTAAGAATATATTGATTTATCTTTCTACCTATATTAGGATTCTATCTAGATTTGTCATTAAGATAGCTTATATCTCTTTTAATATCTTCTGATAATGGTTTATTTGTCGGCTTAAAGTGTTTATTCTACCATTTTCTAATCCTTTTTAGTAGATAATCTAAAAGTTAAATTCTGATAGTTCTTCTATCTATTTTGTTTGTCTTTTATTAAGTTCTTTTATAGTTATAAAGTAAGTAAGATTTTTATAGTTAGTATAAACGAATACTTTATAAGAAGTTTCAGATAGATACTATCTTCATTCTTTAAATGCTTTAATTATAGTTATTAACTCTTTATTATAAATCTGATAATTTAGCTTTAGGTTATATAGTTTTTTTGAAAAGAATATTATAAAGTATAGTCAATATTTATCATCTCTTTATCCTAACTATCCTTCGAGTATAAAGTCTAAGGTATCTGTCTCTACTTTATATTATCTTATAAGGTTAAGGTTCTATAAGATTGGTTTAGATAATATTTATCACTTTAAGGTATCGAACGTAATTTATACTCTATCGTCTTATATAAAGGCTTTGTCCTTCTTGATAAGGTCTATAAGTGGTATAGCGATTTTGCCATAGTCTTTGATAAACTTTTAATAAAAGTTAAAGAATCTTAGAAATCCTCTGACTTCCTTAACTATAGTTGGTTTAGACCATTCTCAGATAACTTAGATTTTGCTTTCTTATATACTGATTCATCCTAGTTCTATCATATAACCAAGGAAATCAACCTTTATAATATAAAACATACTTTTTTCAGAGTTTACTAATAGGTTAGCTTCTTATAGTTTCAATAGTATCTAGTATATATATATTTGATACTATTTAAGCGTCTTTAAGTATATTAAGATATCGTCTAAGTAGATAATAACAAAAATATTCAAAAACTCTTATAAGATATAATTAATTATAGCTTAGAAACTAGCTGATATATTAGTCAATCTAAAAGGTATAACTAAGTACTTATAATGTCTATATCATATATAGAACACTATTTTCCATTCGTCTTCTTCTTTGACTCTAATCAGATTATATACTCTTAAAAGGTCTAATACTATAAATATGATAGTATTATATAACCTATCTTATAGTTCTAATATCAAGGATAGTAGATAATGGTTCTTTATTATAATATCGTTAAATTATCTATAGTCTATATATAAATATAGCTTACCTTCTTTTTTTAATATAAATAGAATCGAGTATCTAGCCGGCGATATAAACAGTCTAATATAACTTTTCTTAAGGTTTTCGTTTAAATATTCCTAGAATATCTTTAGCTTAACTTTATCAAGTCTATATATTTTATAGAACTTTGATTATATTTCTTTTTTAAGCGATATTTTATAATCCTATTTACTATATTATAGTAAACCTATTTTTAATTCTTTTACAAATAACTTAGTATATACTTAGTATTTTTATAGAATGTTTTATAATCATCCTTTCTTTTTATTGGTTATAAGTGTCATCACTTGCTTTTATGACTTAATGTCAGTATTTAATATATTGATAGCTTCTTTAAGCTTACTTAAGGGTACTAAGATTATAGTATCCTTCTCATTAGCTAAGTCTTGTCAAAATTCCTATCTAATGACTTATAATTATCATTCTTCCTTAAATGTCGATAAATCTTATAAAAGTATATTACTCTTCTAATATAGATAGCTATTAATTTAATTGATTTAAAGATTACTCTTCCTAAGCTATGATAATCCTAATAATACTAAGTATCTAGTAGGGTCTATTATATTAAATCAGATTCTTTCCTATTTCCTTTATATTTTTATTTATAGTTTGTTTATTTCTTTATTAACTATTTCTTTATTATAAGTAACTTTTTCTCCGTCAGCTATTATAAGATTGTAAGAGTCTTTTTTATATCTTTATTTTAGATAGTATTCGTTAATAAGTATTGATAATATATAATTTCCTTATACTCTATAATCTATGATTATGATAGTATTATATCCTTTAAGATTTATTCTAATATATAGATAGTCTCCTTATGCTTTTAGGCTTTATAAGAATCTGATTTTATTGTTTCTTTTTTATGATTCCTTTATGATTAAGACGATCCTTTTCTTAAATCTTTTTTATACTTTCTGATGATCTAAAGGATTAGTAAACTCTTTTACCACTAATCTCGATAGTATTCATAGGTTTTGAGAATGTTTATTATTCTAATTTCTTCGTTGATTATATCTAAGATTCGATTCTTTAGTTGTTTAAATGTTTATATTGATGGTAGAGGTAGTTCTTCTTTATTATTTCTATCTTATATTATTCTTATAATATTAATGATTTGCTTATCTAGATATTTATCCTACTTCTTTTGACTTTGTTTCTAATCTTAAATCAAACTAAAGTCTTTTTAAACTTTTTGTTTGATATATCGATAGATTTTGATATAGCTTATAAATTCTTACAATTCTTTTAGTATTTTGTTGGCTACTTTTTGGCTAATTCTTTAAATATATTGGTTAGATATGATTTATTATAAACTTCCTAATTCTTGATTGATTTCTTTAAGTCTTATTATCCTTATATATCGGTATATTTGCTCCTTAATTAAGCTATAAGATGCTTAGTCTCCTATCTATTTAATATATAATGGTTCTTCTTCTTTTAAATCATAAATATTTAATCATTATATGTTTAGGATAAGTTATAGTAAATTCTGTCGGCTTCCTATATATAAGTATAATATAATATTTTTAGTTTGCGTTGATTATAGATGCTACTAGTTATACTATTCTTTAGCTTTAAGGATTATATACTATTTATATTCAAATATTTGACAGTTTCTTTAATACTCTATTTTATACTTTATTAGATATTCTTCGCTTAGTTTAAAGGTTGTTAGCCTAGCTTTAATAGTTCGTTCTAAGATATACTAATATTTTATTTCTACTTTCCTTAATATTTATATGATTGGTTTGCTAGCATATCTTCTTAAAAAAAAGTTATTCTTTATTTTCTTTACTATATATAGTATATATTGATTATAGATATATATTGTCTATAATAGAATATAGTAATCTAGATTCTAATAGTTTAATAAAGGGTCTTCTCCAAACATTATGAAAGTCCTTGGTTAGTTAGCTTATTCTTAGTATACCTAATATATTATAACTCTTGCTAGTATAATCTAATTGTCTAGTTTATAAGATGCTAGATATAGTATATGTCTATCATTGGTTTCTAACTTATAGGCTGGTAGTAGTATTTCTTCGCTTATAGATTCTAGTAAAGGTATAATTTCCTTAAATGATATTTCTCTTGTAAGTGTCGATATATTGCTTCTTATACTGAGGGTCTTGTCTCATAATTAGACTTTTGGTTTGCTATTCTTGGTTATATTTACGTTATAGATTTGCCGTATCTTCTTATAGTTATGTTAAGATAGTATAGTGATGGTTTTCTATTATCTTAAGGGTTTAAGATACTATCTAGTGTTTTCTTTATCTAATTTATATTCTTTATATTTGTCGTTATAATAGTATATCTAACTAAGGATACTATATAATATTATATTTATTTGTCGTTTGGATTCTATAAGTTGTTTAAGTTCTTTATATTCTTAAGCATAGTATCCTTTCTTATTATAGTTATAATACTATACGTTTTTCTTGTCTTAGATTCTCTTTTATTATCCTTTTTAGAATATATTAATTTCTATAGGTTTTAGATAATGTCTATAAGTTATACTTTATAGCTTATTATAATATTATACTTGCTTTTTGCTATTAGCTTAGTATATTGGTTTAAACATCCAATTTCTATAAGATTTCTTTTTAAGACATTTCTTATATAGTTGGTTGTCAATCCTTATAGCTATTATTATAAAATCTACGAAATCATTTAGTCTTTTATATTTAGATAGTTTATCTTTTATATCATTTTTTAGTCTTATATAGAATATTGTCATAAGAGGGTTATTAGACTATAATAGTTTAGATAAGATTTATCGAAACGTAGATAAATATTCTAAAGTAGATCCTTTTTATTTAAGATTTGACAATTTCCATTCGATAGTTCTTTTTTTATTAAAGTTTCCAAATACTGCTTTGATAGCTTTTTTAAACTTTTTGTAGCTTTTGAAGATTTCTCTAGTTTCTTTATCTTGCTTTTTTAGGTTTTCATTCTTAAGATAGTTTCTAAAAGTTGGTTTAAACCAATTAAGTATATCTTTTATAAGTAAGTTAGCTATTAGGAATATCTTATCATACTCTTATATAACTTCTACTATATCTATACGTAAGTAGGCCTTAACTTAAGTTAGAAATCCTTAAAGGGTTCCTTTTTCTCTATTATAAAGGTTAGGTTTCTTTATCTTTACTACTCTTATTCCTTCTAACTTAAGGATTGTTTTAAGCTATATAATCTCGTTGACTATATCTTATATCGTCACTATTAGTTCTTTAGTTGTTGATGGTGGTTATAGGAGATTGTTGCTTAACAAGCTTAATATTGATAAGATGATAGTAGATGCTATCATAACTATAAAGATATTACTTAAAGGTATATTGTCAACCTACTAAATAAGAGCTTTCAATATATAACGATCCTTCCTATCAGTATATCGATAGATAACTAAAGGTCCTTAAGTTTATATCCTAAGATAGGTTGAAAGGTATTTAAGCAATATTCATAAAGGTAGATGATTATGACTTATTAGGTTCTATTGATTATAGAATCAAACTATAGTATAATCAAACTATAATATTGAAAGCTAAAGAGCTAGTCTCTTCATCTTTAGGCTTATAGTTATAAGTATAGTCTTATATAAAATTGTGTTTTGCTAGATCATTAGAGTCCTTTATAATCTATAGGTGGTGGCTCACCGTAGCTTATCATGATCTATGACCTCTGGCTCACGGGTGGCCTTTATCTTATCTTTATGTGATGTCTTTTCTGTCCCTTATGCCTGCCGTAGGGTTCCTGGCGGCGGCCTGTTTTCTGGCCATAACACTTCTGACTGATCATTGTTGGAGGCTGGTAATCGTCTTTGGTTTATGATGGTAATGGGTTTATTGCTGCCCTTTTAAGTAGTGACGTATAGAATATATTGTATATTCTTGATGGTATATCTAGTTTGTAGGAATATATTCTAATAGCTTTGATAATTTTATATTTAGTGTTAAGCTAATCTAATTTCTTTGATATTCAGTCTATCTTAATATTTTGTAATTATAGCCATACTTTATTATCTGTTTGAAAGTAATTAGTCGGCTGTTGGTTTTTATTTGTTTATGATTTTTATTATTTTTATGCTATAGCTATTACTGCTTATGCCGTTTTTGTTGTCTTTTGAATATATTTGACAAAAGCTTTTCCTTTTGTTATAAATGATTTATCGTCTTCTTATAATATCTTATTGACTATAATTAAGTCGATATTATAGTTATATATGAAAAAGAATAGAGTAAGTTTTATAAAGGTTATTATTTTATTATTTATTGCTATTATAGCTATAAATAAGTTCTTTTTCTAATCGTCTTGTTTATAATTTATATAGATATATAAGTAGACCTTCAATTTTTAGTTAGCTTTTTCTATAGCTTTGTTTGTCTTTAGATGATAGATTATAGATAGTTGTTGTTTTATTCTTAAGAGGTTATAAATTTGTTTCTATATAAGACTAACAAATTATATTCCTTTATTAGATATAATAGCTATTGATAATCTATGATACTTGATTAGCTTAAAGAGTAGCGTTTTGACTGTTGCTTTTGTTATAATTTCTTTCATTAGCTTAAAGATAATGCTTTTAGATAATCGATCTATGATTACTAATATATTCGTTGCTTACCTTAGCCTAAAGGATGGTAAGTCGACAATAAAATCTATAGATATTTTCGTCTAAATTCTCTTAAGGATAGGTAAAGGTTTTAATAACTCTCTTTGTTTCTTTTTTTAGAAAGCTTTTTAGCTATAAATATCGTAATTTTGAATAAACTATTGTATATTTTGAGACATTTTTAGCTAAAAGAATTGTTTCTTTAGTATATTTTATAACTAATTATGCTTAAGATGATTAGTTAATATAGAATTGTAAATCTTTTGGATTAATATTGTCTATAAAGGTTTATTTTCAGATAATTAAATTCTATCTTTTTATTATAATCGATGATAGTCATTAATTTTATACTTAGATATAGAGATAGTCATCTTCTATTCTGATGAAAAGTAGCGATCTTTTTTAATAACTTTCTGTCTGATTAGCTTATATTATATGTCTTTTTATATTAATATATTTTATAGGTTCTTTAAAGAGTCTTTAGAAAAGAGGTTTTTAAGTCTTTTTTTTATTTACTTTACTTTAGGTTCTATATGATTGACAGCGATTTTTACTAGCAGAATGAGTTATATTTAATTGTCTTTCTCTATCATAAGAATCTAAACTTCTCTCTCTTTCAATCGATCATTCTCATCGTTTATAAGGATATCTTATTCTCTTTATGATAAAGTGTTAGATACGATACCTTTGTTTTCTAGTTGATATCTTAATATAAAATTGTATTAAGATAGTGTTTTA
>NW_006921438.1:0-43990 GCF_000392275.1 Phaeoacremonium minimum UCRPA7
AGGCATTGATAAAACCAGCTATCTATTATGAAATTTGAGAATTGCAACCCTCCCCTCCCCTCCCCCCCAATCCTGTCTTTAGCGCTAGGGTTAAGTAGGAAGTGGGATAGCCTCTGGCTTCATGAGAAGGTGTTGGCAGTCCTAATCACAACGGTAAGCTACCTTACTACATGTATCTCTAGGAGCCGACCTTGATAGAACAGGCACTCGTGATGGGTGAACACGGTGAAGTGAGTAGGACTTATTTATGTTAGCCAGGACAACTATGTGTGTTAATCAACAGGATATTGAAGAACTGCCATTGCGGTAGTGTTTTGATAGCGAAGTTATGAATCGTAGGTGGGGCTTGGATGAATATTGTGGGAATGGGACTCGATCGAAATATGGTTAGCGGCTTCGTACTTGGATCTGAGCCCGATAAGATACCGACGTTATGATAAAGAGGCCCCCTGGTCATCCTCGGCCCCCGCATCCCACCCTTCAATTCTACCTTGTAACCCTCGCCAAGTACACAACATAGCTCGAAGCACTCTCTCAGCCTTCACCCTATGGAGACGTCTGACCAGCAGTCAAGTATCAGCCATGGTAAGTTGTTTTCTTCGTGATGTGAGCCCGAGGGTGCTGACGGCTCGGCAAGGGTCGCGTGTGGGGCAGGCGTGCCGAAGTTGCCATGTTCGCAAGATCAAGTGCGATCTTCCATCGCTAGGTATCCCGCCATGTACAAGGTGTTTGCAATCAGATCTGCCATGTCATCGCTTCACGAAGAGACGTCGTGTAAACCGCGTCTTACAAGCCGCTCTTAATCAACCAAAAGACGGGTAAGTTACACAAATTAGTATTGTATGAAATAAGTGGACGTGAGTTAATACAGCTGACTCTCTCCATCCAGAACGCAAGAAACGTCTAGCAGAATACTAGATGTAACAGTCCGCCAGTCGTCCAGGCCTGGAACAGTCCTGGAGGATGCCACCAGCGCATTTGACTCTTTGGGAGCCGGAGATGACCCAAGGCCACTCGTTGTATCTGGCTTGGAAGACATCTCGAAACAGACCTCCATTCTTGTCGATTTCCTTGCTCAGGACTTTTCTATCAACCCGATTAGCGACTATCAGGTAACTTTCAACGACAACTACTGCAATATTACTCGTGTTTTAGCAAATGAATTTGGCCGTGGTTTCAAAGATAGCATCCTTCACCATCGTGATGCTCCCTTTGTGAAACGCAATCAGGGGGGTGGCATCCCGCGACCGCTGGAGGGCGGAGAGCGCTTCGTCTTAGAGTTACAGGGTGCTTTCGTTCTTCCTAGCCAGCGCATCTCAGACAGCTTTGTGACGGCTTTCTTTGATAGGGTTCACCCAATGATGCCAATAATCGACCGCTCTGAGTTCTTGAAACATTATTATTCCATGAACTCGACTTCACCAGGAGTCTCCCTGTTGCTGTTGCAGAGCATTCTTCTATCTGGATCGACGACTTACAAGCACCCGGACCTTACTCTCGATGCTCGGGAGGTGTCGTGGCGACTATATGTCCGCGCAAAAGCACTCATGGAGCACCGCTTCGAGCAGGATCGGCTCACCTTGGTGCAGGCCCACCTGCTATTCAGCACCTTTGGGTGTGACAGCTGCGACGATACTATTCAAAACATGTGGCTTTCCATTGGCTCTGCGGTGCGAATAGCAGAGGGTATGGGTCTACACCGAGACTTGGGAAATGCCAACGCCAGCCAAGCCATGCGCCGACAGTGGAGGCGTTTATGGTGGACTGTCTTTGTGCATGATACACTATGCTCTTTCGAATGGGGACGGCCCCGGGCTATCAATCTTGCTGATACTGACGTGCAGCTTTTGTCCCCGGAGGACTTCCAGTCAGAAGAAGGTGGTTCATTACCGTCTGCGGAACATACAACCTTCTTCATTCAATTGTGTGAGCTTTGTTTTATTATCAGTGACTGGCTGGACATATTCAGGCCGGGAGGACCTAAGAGGAGTCGTCATTCCGAGAGCGAAGTGAGACAGGAAAAGATTCAAAAAACCAGAGAATGCATCACGAAAGCCTTGAGCTGGTTACAAAATCTCCCTGCAATCCTACAGCCACCCCTAGGCTATACCGGCTTCACTTTGTGGACTGCCACTCTACACATTACCTATCAGGCCACGATGCTACGGTTTGCTACATTACTACCAGAGGGCCCCAATGCTGTATACTTAGCGGCTAGCAAAATAACAGATATCTGTCAGGACTTAGGCCGCCAGAGCCTTCTCCACTCATTGTGGAACTTCGGGATTCATGAGTTTGATCTAGCCATGGGACAGCATGCCCGCCAGCTGAACAGCAGAAACTCCGATGTAGCTGCCTGTGGCTTTCAGAATCTCCGTCGCGGATTACCTTTAATCCAACAGCTTTGCGCCCGCAGTTTTGTGGCTAGCCAGGGGGCTGTCTTCTACCAGCAGTTGGTCCAGCAATTCGAAAAACATCAACAGCAAATATCTGATGAAATTACACCTTCGAATGGAGAACGGCAGCCGACAGAGACTCATCTACCCTCAGGTCTGACATCGCCTTGGAGTTTCGAAGCTATGGGTGAATGGGAGCACGAATTCGACTTTCATCAAAATGGACTTGGAAACTGGACCATTTACCAGGCTGATCAGTCGGCAGGATGGAACATGAACTTTTAATTGTTTTGACTTGAAGAATATTTTCCTCCTGTATAATTAATAAAATGTTTACGCAGCGTGTTGCTGATGCTCTGCTGATGCTCTATCTACAAACCAAGTAACATTACATCCTGTGGCGCCTACCTTTAGGCAAACAAAAATCTAAATTGGGGTGTTTAATCTCTCTGCAACTGTCATTTATGAACACCTTGGGCTCTTCCAAGAGAACTCAATAGCTGTGTTGTCAAATGGCAACTCGAGTTCTAGTCTACTCCAAAGGCCCAGAATCTGTAGTGCCTAACTGTTTTCTCTCCGCCTCGAGTTCCTTTTGATGCTCTCGTGTGATAATATTGTCAGTCACCACACCCATTGTCACGGCCTTCTTCTCAAAACTTTCCGGGACAATAACAGAGTCCTCCAAGAAGTAGTTGGTCTCCTTAACATGGTAACCAATGACCCAGTAAAGGCATATCAATCCAAAAGTGTAGAGAACCAACTCATAGATAACCTGATTGCGATAGCTGACATTCTGGCTGTCAACAGTAAATGAGATACACATGCCCAAGCTGACTGTTCCTTTGAAAGCTCCGGCGTATCGAGCGCAGAGTGCGGGGTCGTTACTCAAAGAGCCTAGGGTCCACTGCACGACAATCTGGTAGCAGGCGTAGATAATACCATTGAGGAGATAGAGGATAAAGCCCGCGGCGAAGGCCGAGTCCGTCCAATCCACGGCCGGTGGCGTCTTGTTGCGATCCACATCATTGTGAATCACCCAGCCTAAGAGACCAGCCAATGTCGCAATGCTAATAATCCCTACAATCGTCGTGCCAATCAGGCCTTTCTTTCTTCGGGATAAAATACGAGGATTATCCATAATCAGGGCAAGACAAAGAGGCGCGGGAATCATAATAACCTGGAACAACAAGTTGTTCAGTGACCGAGTGCGAAGGTTGAAATAGAATCCTGGTTGAGGCAATTCAATTAATTATGGACCCTAAAGTTGTTTCTTCCGGGCACATACCATTTATGCTGCTTATGACTGCCATGTTCATTTCCCCAACGAACATAGCTGGTATAAGTATGACAATCTTCGGGTCGGTCAAAACAGAAATGATTCCCTTGACTTCTCCAATGAAGTTGGGCTCCTTGAAGATTGCTATATGGCGTCCATCATCACGGACGACTTCTCGCGGATCTACAATCAGTAAGAAGTTCATGACAATGGCACTAGTTGTATTTTTCATTAGCGATCGCTACTTGAAGACATATTCACTGAGTGTGCTTACCAGCACATGATTACAATAAAGACAACATAGACTGGAGTGGAGACACCTGTCGCCTCTTCCTTGTCGTG
This sequence comes from Phaeoacremonium minimum UCRPA7, assembly GCF_000392275.1. Lineage (NCBI taxonomy): Eukaryota > Fungi > Ascomycota > Sordariomycetes > Togniniales > Togniniaceae > Phaeoacremonium > Phaeoacremonium minimum. Next base: position 4,015 of record NW_006921438.1, read on the forward strand.
ATTGGCGCCAAAAGCAATGAGAGCACCGACGGTGCTTCCAGCAGAAGTAAGGACCCATTGATACGTTATATACTATCGTTTTGCTATTAGCTTCCTAAACCCGCGTACCAGGGTCAAGGGGTCAATCTTACTTTGGCCTTATCTTTCTCCTCAGCATATGCAAATTGAATGAATCCAGAAGCCGTCCAGAGCATAGCAGCCGTCAAACCGAGGAACGCACCAGCTGTTGAGCAGAACGCCGTATTAGCTAAGGAACTCCTACAGGAACCTGGGTATCAAGTATGCGGAGAAAACATACCAAAAAGTGGGAAAGCCTGGTGACCAGTGCGGTCGTAATACCAGAGTGATCCTACGTAGAAGGGATAACCAAGGGCACCAAAGGCACTTAAGTGAGTATTGTTAGTTTTAGGCATTTCCTGTGCACATTTGACCGACTCACATAGTCCACTTAGGGCGAAAGAAATTGAGAGCTGTTCCGCCACACCAGCCAGCAACGGTGTACACGCCGTAGAGAATGCTATCGTCTATTAATGTCTTTATTCAATGGTATCTTTCTTGTGTATTTCTCGAATTTCGACATACGAGTTGGTCAAAGATGCGACTTTCTGGGACGATGGCTGTCCACCACCGGCGCCAAGGCCGGTGAGTGCTAAGTAGATGCCGGGAAGGCAGAAGAGAATGCTTTCAGTATGCGTAAGTCTTTTCAAGTCTTATTACCTTATGTTCAGCTTGACTTACCATCCCATGATGAAATTCTGATTGAAAGCACGATTACGTGCGAGGTTACCTTTGAGAAGAGCCATGATAAGCCCATTCGCAATGGTTAAGACGGTCTCTTACAAGCAAGAGCGTCAAAAAATCTGTGAATATGTTCGAGAATCGAGATTGCTGTGCAAGCAATGTGCGGTCGCGATTGCCTGGCTTTTTCTTGGTGCTCTACGAAGAGACTATATACACGAAGGCATATTATGGGCTGGTCCGCTTTGACTGACATGATCCCGCATTAGGTTTTCCGTTGGGGTGTAGATAAGCTTGAATTTAGTCGTAACAGCTTCTTGATGCTTACCAATGACGCAGTGATGATAGGGCCGGTGTGGAACCCAATCCCTCGCTGTGGATCCTCAAAGGAGGATGTCTGATAGTCACTGTTGCCTGTAGTGAAGATTATAATGAACAAAACTAGACTGTAATTATTGCCGTCAAGAAGATGCCGGTTAATATGCCGCTCACTGATAAGAAGGGAAATCGTTAGGTGGTTAGCTCGGCGCCAGAGCGGCGTCTCGGCTCTTGGCCCGTGCCAGGTCCGTGATCGCCCCGTTTTTGCCCCTTTCAGAAGCCCCAAGACTGGATTTAGGGATCGAACATCTTCGGCGCTGAGAGGAATGGAGAGTGCCACATTCGACCCAAGATTGGTTAAGTGGGATAAGATATCGCTCCGGGACGTCATGACGATCGACATCCAATGTACCAAGCTGCGAATTCTCCTCACAAATAGCCAATGTCCTATAAACCGCCACATCATTGAGAGGTATAAAGATAACAAGGGTCAATACGGAAAATTGCAACTAGAAGTTAATCAAAGCATATCAAGGTCAACTCAACTGTATCGAAAATTCGAGGCTCAACATGACGACCACGAAGACGCAGACACAGCATACAAAACTTGAAATCAATGCTAAAATTCTCCCACCCACGGTGCGATATGAGGGCATGAACATATCTTACGAGCGTTTACAGGATGGCTATCGCACTAATTGGCCAGTGAGGAAGAAAATGGAGGTTCCAGTATATGCAGCCGAGGCGAATGCAGACGATGTTGTTAGCGGGCTCATGAGAGTTGGTGGTGTTGTGGTAAGAGGGATTGTTAGCCAAGAAGCTATTCAGCAGATGGAAAAGGACATTCGACCATACCTAGAAGCAGATGAGCCATGGTCAGCCGGCGATAATTTCTTCCCGCCAACCACTCGTCGAGCATTCGGGCTTATTGGAAAATCCCGCGCCTTTGCGACTGATATCATCGGAAATGAGCTGTATCAAGCCGTGTGTGATCAATTCCTAACCTCGAGGTCATATCCTTTCTACGGTAATCGCAATAACGTCAACGTCTCCCCACCTCAAGTCAACAATACTATCGCATTTTCAGTCCGCCCTGGTAACAGCTTCTCGCAACCCCTACACCGGGACGACGACATCCACTATGCTTCCCGGTCACGCATAGAGAAATATCCAGAGCCGCCCAACACCCGAGAATACGGAATCGGCTTCTTCGTAGCAGGAACCAAAACTACTAAGGCAAATGGCGCTACTCGCTTCATTCCTGGTAGTCATCTCGAAGACACTGTCCAACCCCCTGATGAGAACTTTGTACATTACGCCGAGCTCAACCCTGGCGATGGCTTTATCATGCTCTCAAGTTGTTATCATGGTGGTAGCGCCAACACTACAGAAGACGAAGAACGTTTGCTTTTTAGTTGTTTCATGACGCGTGGATGGTTACGACAGGAGGAAAACCAGTACCTTTGCGTGCCATTGGATGTGGCAAGGGGCCTCCCCGGCCGAATTCAAAAGTTGATTGGTTATGCTACTAGCGAGGTATGTCTTAATCATGTTCATATTATCCAAACTGTTTTTGAGAACCAAAATCTGACTGCTAACCCGTCAAACAGCCAATGCTAGGCTGGGTAGATTTTAAAGATCCTCGGGGAGTGTTGGATCCGGAGGGCGGAGAGCGTGTAGCACACCGCAAGGATCGGCTGAAAGTTGAGAACTAGCCTTTGTAAATTGTCATGGATAACGGCACATTTGTTCAAGATGCACACTCTCGTATTATCAGATGAGTCTCACGCTGTGAAAGACTCACGCTCACGTTGCATTAGAAATAGCATTAGAGAAGGGAGCGGTGGATCTCCAAATAAGTCATAAAGTGTCAAGCTTAACATCAGGAATATCCCGGCATATTATAGTTCTTTCTCTCAAAGATTGGCGTTCAGGAAGTTTTCTCAACGTGCAGTCGTTGTTCATTCTAATTGATCGCTGTGTTCATAACCTAAAATGAATAGAGAAGCGGTGATAATCCTACTCCAATGACCCCTTTCCGTAATGAAACTATGTGCCTGGAAAGATGTTAGGCCGAGGATGTTACTTTACAACATAGCTCCTTGCTTCGCTGGTAGAGCTGATAGTGCTCAGTAAAAACAAGATATCATGCGCAAGGATCTCTTGCGACTTACCCCCGCTCCCTCTCGTAACGTTATCAGCGGAAGGCCAGCTCCACTTGCTCGGCCTCTCGGGGTGTACGCGGACTCTTAGCGGCTTGATAAGCTCCTTTGGGGCGCATTGCGATTGTTTACTTAGCGGGATTTCCAAGCCAACACTGGTCAAACTAGAAATTGGGTCGCGGTCACTACAATCATCTAAGTGGGGTCGGCTGGATCCTCCGATAAGAGTCGTCGCAGCATGTTTGCCCTCATTTTAGTCCCAGTCAGTCATATATGGAATAAGATTATCATAAAGTCGTGGACTTCCACGACTTCTGCGCCCACCCTGATATGAGCTTTCAGTTATTGATTTCATGAACGCCAAGTGGTCTGCGGCCTGATAGGATGTGTACAATCTATCCTGTCCCTAAAGAGTACCCGAAAGAAATAATCGGGTACGCAGAGCCTTGGATCGCGAATCCAGGAGATACCGTTGATATAAAGGTGCGTCAATCATTCATCTATCATTGCATTTGCAATCGCACCCAGTTTCGAAGATGTATCCTAAGAAATAGAGGTGTCTTGTACGGAGCCCGAATTTCAGTATCGAACACTTCGCTTCCTACAGACGGCCTACAAAAATCGAGATGGGCTACCCCCCCAGGTCGAAGAGATCGTCAGTGCAGGCACCGGGACCTCCAAAGGAAGATTTCAGCTTGCTCACGCAGGATCTTACGGCGTGGTTGAAAACATCGGTTTCAAATCAGACGATACCGGGATAAAGCTTGTCTTTTACGCGCAGCCTTGGATGCAAGAATGTTCCCACGTGCAGACACTAATCTCGACACTCGACGTATCGAGAAATACGGGATTCGCTGTCGTTCTGAGCGAGAAAGGCTTCGTTGACTTATGGATTGGAATTGGCAGTGAAGTTTGTGTTGTGAATTCAGGATTCAAGCCTGCAAAGACGCGTTGGATGAAAATCGATTTGGAAATAGATGGGGTTGCCATGCGTCTTGACATTAAATCTTTAAGCCGACTAACGGAGCCAGCTGCCAAGGCAATCCTCACAAGAGCTACGCTGAAAAGTAAGTTTGCACCATGTTCTTCGCGGACTACCAAGCTTCTCGTTGCTGCATCGCAAGCAGCATCGCCGATGGCCAAGTCTCAGCATCATGTACCCCTGAATAAATTCAACGGACGCCTTGATACGGTAATACTGGAGGTTTTGGGGCCAAACCCGCGCGTACTAGCACAATATGACTTCTCAGTCGAGATCTCCAGCGACTCAATCCATGACATGTCCGGAAATTGTCGGAATGGGACACTAGTGAATGCACCTAGTCGCGCGATGACGGGTTATAACTGGGACGGGTCTGAGACAGACTGGACCAAAGCCCAATATGGCTATGGTGCAATTCACTTCCATGACGATGACCTTGATGATGCAGCGTGGGAGACGGACTTCTCAATCAGGATACCAGAAGATGCAAGGTCTGGTGTTTATGGCGTTGAGATCAAAAGTACAGGTTCTGATGTCAGCGATACCGTTGTCTTCTATGTGAGACCGACTGAAACCACCACTGCAGAGGTGAGGAGCTCATATTGGCCTAATCTCTTCAAATTTGATCAATAGCTCATACTAGAATCCTCTAGCTTGGAGCCAAGGCTGTTTTTGTACTGTCGACGTTTACGTATCTCGCATATGCGAACGAGAAGATGTTCCGACCTGACAGCCCCGCACGAGCCGAAGTTCCCCAAGAATTCGGCTCTTTCGAGTTCTACAAGGACGAAACGTTTTACAAACAAGACCGCCGTGAAGACCTGGGCCGCTCTGTGTATGATGTTCATAATGATCACAGTGGCGTTCTGTTCTCTTCTTACAAAAGACCTCTTCTAAACAACCGGCCCGACTATGTGAATTGGACTGGCCACAGGCCAAGGGAGCTGAGCGCGGAACTCATCGGCATTGGGTTTCTAGAGCTGCTTGGGATTCCTTATGACGTGCTGACAGACCACGACTTGCACATGAAAGGCGTCGCAGCGCTGAAGCCTTATACGGTAGCTCTAACGGGTTGTCACCCCGAATACCCCAGCCTACGCTCTTATCAAGCCTATGAGGACTTTCTCAAGCTTGGGGGTAACCTCATGTACCTCGGTGGCAATGGCTTTTATTGGCGATCCGACACGGATCTAGCTCGACCACATCGAATGGAGGTGAGAAGGGGTGGACAGGGCGTGCGAACATCATGGCAACAACCTGGAGAGAGGATCCATTCAATGACTGGAGTGGTGGGAGGTCTTTGGAGAGATTGTGGCAAAGCCGCGAACTTCATGGTGGGGATCGGTTGTTGCGGTGAGGGAACGGGTGCAGGTAAATAATCCCCAGAACATCCACGAGAGTTGACCCAACCTCGGCGTTTAGGTCAATTTTTAATAAAGTTCCATGTAGCTGGACTAAGAAGCTAACCATACTTCTATAGGTGTACCCTACCGCATTACCCCTAATCTCGAGCAGACTCACCCGCAGATAAAGTCATGGGTCTTCAATGGTCTTGTCGAGCCGAACGATAACAGCGAATTCCTTTTCGGTCGAAATACACTAGGCGGATTTGGTGGCGGCGCTTCAGCAGATGAAATTGACCGCGTGGACTTTCACTATGGCTCTCCTTCCAATATCGTCGTCCTTGCGTCTTCCACGGGCCATCCAGATACTTTCGGTCTTTTTCCCGAAGACTCCAATTTTCCGATGCTGAAAACCTTGGGCACGCAAACGGATATGATACGTTCCGACATGACGTATTACGAAACCAGCGGTGGTGGTGGTGTGTTCTCAGTGGGAAGCATTAGCTGGTATCTAGCACTAGGATGGAGGAATTACGACAATGACGTTGCCATTATTACGTCAAATGTTCTTAAGCAATTCATGAAAGGACCTTCGAGCCTTTTGGGGAACGGCTGAGTGCTCGACGTATAAACTTACGTGCGATTGAACTCGCACTTCGGTTTGATCAACGCACTCACCTATGGGAAGGGATGAGGTCCGAATCTGAATGATCAAGGCCATGAGTAATGAAGGGTCAAAGTGTAGTCTGATTCTGATTGGTTTGCTTTCTTACAATGGCATATTTGGCTTGCAAATCAAGCCTGATTACATCTTTAAGTGTCACATAAGAGTATTCCTGAATATAGCTTGTTCCTCCTCGATGAGTTTAACAGACGCTACTATCACCCACGCTGGCAGAGCCAGCAGATCCACCTATAAGATGGGTGCTGCAAGTCCTTGAAAAGACGCACTGGAAGCTGTGCTGACTGAAAGTAACCGACGCCAGCACGCTCAAGATTATCCGAATCCCTGCTTTTATGGTCATTCATGGCATGACGCTATTTTGATCACGACCTTCCCAAAATGAGACCCATCTCTGACATACTTGAGTGCGGCTTTTGCATCTTGCAGGCCAAAAGTCCGATCAATGACAGGGTGAATCTCCGTCGATGTATATAATGATATCATTTCCTCCGTACGATCTCGTGGGCCTATATTAATACCTTTGATGGCAGCATTTCGATTGATGAGACTGAGACTCATCGCCATCCTAGGCTTATCATCGGTGATTCCTGTCAGGACCCCAATTGCGCTAATGGTACCACCTTCAGCGACTGCCTTGAGGCTCTGATCCATAGTTCCCGGGCCACCAGATTCGACAATGACATCTGCGCCGAGCCCCCCAGTTATCTTTAGCACTTCGTCAGCCCAATCCGGGGTTTTTTTATAGTTAATCAAGTGTCGCGCTCCGAGATCCCTCAATCGTTGCAACTTGGCATCCGATGAAGAGGTTACGATAGCTACGCATTGCATCAGTGAACAATTCACAAGACCATGACTACGACTATAGACCCTGTTACTCACTTGTCAGACCCAGTGCCATGGCTTGTTGAAAGGCGGCGATAGAAACTCCCCCAGTCCCCTGGAGCAACACAGTCGAACCGTCGTTTTTTCTTGGCTGCCCAATCGGCCGATCCCAATTGACAGCCATCCACGCCGTCGTACTTGTGATTGGTAGCGTACAAGCTTCGTCGAAGGTCATATAGTCTGGTACAGCGAGTAGTCCGGTTGCTTTGAAAACTCGATACTCGGTCAAAACACCTGGCTGTGGCAATCCGATACCCGCCGCATGATGGGACGCTTGAGTCGGGCCTGTGAGATGTGTCGGGCGTACAAGGGCAATTACCCTGTCTCCTTCACACCACTTCTCCGCTGCGCTGGCACCCGTCTTAACCACTATGCCGCTGGCATCGGAGACAGGGACAATGGGTTGGGTTGGGGTTTCGTAGCGACTTTTAAAATCGCCATCGATGACTAGAAGACGAGGTGCATTTCAGAAACAACATTCGTGTCAATGGAGATTCTGGGGACAAACTCTTGACATCGCGATGATTCAGTGAGACACTAATGATTTTCACAAGTACATCATCATCGCCAAGATCTGTAGGCACTGGGACATCTTGGAGTTGGAGGCAGTCAATGCCATCCATAAGGGTGGTCCACTGCTTCATTGCGGCGCTGGAAAGTATTCTTGCGAAAAGGCGATTGTAGTGAAAGGGTGGCGAGGCTTCTAAAGTTGACTGTGCTGTATCTGTAAACTTATTGCGACTTGTGGGAACTAGATTTGTCAGCCTCTAGGTTTGCGGAAGTTTGTTTTATTCTAGTCACAAACACTGCGGGAGGGTGGATCAGCTGTCACAGAAGGAAGAACCATGCTTCTAGCCTAGAATTGGTTGCCGAACATCAATCTCTCTTCGGACAGATTTAATAGATCATCAACATGGAGTTTGCCCGACATTATCATGGCACATTTCAGTATCAAGGGCCTTTTCACAATTTTTAGTTCAATCGCCTCGGCTCTCCTCCATCAAATCTTTACTACTGTTTCACTTTGTCAGCATTGAAGATCTTTACATGCGAGTACATCTATGTTTAAATTGATCAAGTTACAATGTTTCTATTCTGAAAGTTTGTCTTGTGACTGTAACTGTAGATACCTGGGGTGAAAGAGAGAAGAGGCGGGACCGTCGAGACGTCAACACGTTCAATGTGGTGAGGGCGGGACGAGCCTCCCAAAAGGCCAAATCACGGTTCCTGATGACAAATCTTCCAGAGCCCACCAAACACAAAGGATCTGCTCACTCACGGACGAATTATATGACTTCTAGGCTTTATATTTTTTCAAACAGACGTTACTTGTGTGTTTTATTGGCAATGGTCACTCTGAAATGCTTTCCATCTTCACCGTAGTTGCAGCTGTCACAGGTTGGAAGAAAAAGTATTTGTTTCGTATGCCCCTTTCAACTGCATCTAGTAGAGAGGCATGACGGCGCATTAGACCATTTAGGGGGACCGAAGTCCCCACCGTCGGACTTGATTGCTCTAGTCTGATCACTTGTGTAACACACAGTTATTGAATATACCGACTCACGTACCCAGATCTTGCAGCTCCTCTACCTTACAATGTGTTGTATACATGAACGACCGAAGAGACCTTATCTATACCAACGGCCATGATGTTTATCGAGTACTGTGAGCTCTTAGTCGGGTATCTAAGTATCGAAGACGCTCTCCAGTGTAGGTGTCGGCCAGTTGCAGTAGCGGCGGCCCGTTAGACGCCAGGTAGGTAGGCAAAGATTCAAGGCCCCAGCAAACAATGCTAAAGAGGAACCACCGACTGCCGCGGGCGGACACCAAGATATTGTTTCGCATTGAGATGCAAAGGGGCAGAACGGTAGACGCCGAGTAATAATCCATCTTGCTGCGCACGACATAGTAGATCTTGCCTGCTGCTACATGTGCTATATCGAGTCGAACTCATAAGGCATCTTCCCCTTCTCGCATTCTTCTGCAATTCTATTCAACTAACCAACTCACCAACGCACCTTGTCTCACGTCTCTGCCGCCGCATTGCTGTAATTCATCATGGCCAAGACACTCCCCTTCCGGGACATCACGGTCCCTATCCCCGGCTTCGACGCTATGGGTCTGAGTCACGGCCTGGGCAGTAATCTCAGCCTCGAAGAGGCCGAACCCGTGTTGCTCAAGGCCATTGAACTAGGATGTACCTTCTGGGACATCGCGGTGAGTCAGATCGCAGACCCACGGTCTCGCTCCTAAACCAGGGTTGGTTTGCTGATTGTTCCTCGAGGAGGGAGGTGGCAGGTCATTTATGCGGCTGGTGTGAATGAGAAGCTCCTAGGCGACTCTATCAAGAAGCACAACGTGCGCGACAGACTCTTCGGTACGTGTGTTACAGCTGTAGATGTAAATGTGGCTTTAGGTGCTGGGCACCAAGTCACCATCTCTGTTCTCTCTAGAAGGGTAGGCCGATCACTAACCCATGGGTGTTTAGTTGCCTCAAAGTGCGGTTTCAGTTGCTTCAACGGCGGAGGAATGACGGTTACGAATACGGCAGAGCATATCAAGGAATATACTGAGGGCACCATTGAGAGACTTGGCTTCACGCCCGATCTCTACTACCTCCACCGCATCGATCCCAGTGCGTCACATCTAAATCCCACGCGTACGCAGTAAGACGAATAACAGTTGCTGACTATCTCGCCGAGTGAAAGACACCCCCTTGGAGGAATCCATCCCAGCGCTTGCTGAGCTCCGGGCCGCTGGCAAGACAAAGTATATCGGGCTGTCCGAGTCTTCCGCCACGACGCTTCGCAAGGCCAATTCGAGTCAGTAGGGCCCCTCGATTCCACGGATGAATTTTTGCAGATAATCAATCTTGCTGAACCTGCTTGCATCCCAGTTGCCCCGATCGACGGTCTTCAGGCTGAGTACTCGGCCTTCGAGACACTGCACGAGACAGACGGGCTAATCGACACGGCGAAGGAGCTCGGCATAGCCTAGGTTGCCTATAGTCCTCTTGGTCATGGCTGGCTTGTCGATGACTTCCCATTCAAGAGTCCTGATGACTTTGCTCCAAACGACTTTCGAAGTTCATGTAAGTCCAGTCCATCCTGCCACGGGTAGCCATTATGCCTTGAGGGCAGAACCACTCGCTAACAATTCGCGTACCCGACGCAATACAGCTCCCAAGTTTCAGGGCGAGCACTTTTTCAAGAACAAGGCGATCGTCGACGAGCTCAAGAATATCGCCCAGCGCAAAGGATGCTCTACCCCTCGCCCTGGCATGGGTCGCTGCTCAAGGCTTCATCCCGATCCCGGGCACCACAAAGGCGAAGCGCCTCGAGGAGAACTTCGCATCGCGGGACATCGACTTTACTGAGGAAGAGAAGCAGTAAATGAGAAAACTGGTCGATGCCGCCAAGCCTCCTGGTCATAGGTATGGACCTGCTGCCGCAGCTATGGTTGGGCACTGATCACAACCCGCTGTTGCCGATGAAATAGGGACATGCCCAACAGGCCCCGAAGGCGTCGAAGTTGTGTACATGGTATAGGTGAACGGCTGCCCCATAGGCGCAAGACTGTTCTAGAGAGCGTACTAGATATTCATGTGGTGATTATAGTAGGTTATAAGAGGCTTATGAACCGTTCTTTCAGCACTTTTATTCAGCATGCTGCTTTTTAAGGGTTGATGATAGAACCAGCAGGTGCGAGAGCTTTTATATCTAATCTCTTCATGACTTCGTTCCGCCCAGCCACTCGACTATCCCTGACGTACTTGCAACACGGCCGGTCTTGCGGCCATCATACTAAATTTTCCAAATTTCTTCGTTCTACTCATTGCGCTAATATAATGGCTGCTTGAGTCTTGAGAACAGAGAAGATTAGAGACCATACTGTTGGTTGATGGAATATGCAATTCGAGATTATAGGTGTAGCCCTGAGTCACCCTTTAGGTTCTAACCACTAATCGCCCCTTTGATCCCTTATGAGAGGCATCTCGGTAACCGTCACGCTTCTGCTATTTGCCAATCTATTACCCTTCATTCTCCCCTTGAACAACCTCTAACCCCTCGGTCGCTAACTTTGACTAACGCTAACTCTCATACTGACCCTAGCGTCGTGAATCCTTTTAAGACTCTCACCTTTTACGTGTAAAAAGGGTGTGAAGGTGTACATCCGTTCCGCTCGAGGGAGTGACAATAACCGAACTCGTTCCAGATCGCCAGATCGCGTGCAGTCACAACCTTGAGTCTGTCTTGGAACTGATATGCGTTCTGCATGGTTGCCTTCCAGATTGGCTGGGGACTCATGCTATCAGCAGGGCGGACGTCGATACTGTCTCGCTATGGCCAATCTTACAAGTGTTATGAAGCTCGACCAAAACATCAGTCAGTGCTTTTGTGTATTACTTGCAAACGAAGCTGCCTTTTTTTATAGAGGGTACCGAGGATCTTCTAGTGAATCGAAATCTCCCAGACCACCCGGACCACTTGGAAGAGCACAGTGTCCGATATCTGATGGGCTAAACCAGCCCATGGCGAGAGTTAATCCAGGTCACCACATCATTTGCAGTTTGTTTATGCTGGATTGATGTGAATTTTGCTTGCTGAATGACCCACATCGAAAAGAGCGCGAAGAGCCTTCCTGCCATCTTGCCTTGCTGAACTCCTCGCCCAAGTTGTTTCTGTGTTTGCACAAACCCCAGAAGCTGAGGAAACGATTCGACTATCACAGCCGAGAGCACATCGACCCATTCGCGCTGTTTCTGAACGACCGCCACAGTATTCTCGTCAGGCAAATCTCGATCCTGCAATAACGTAATGTACTGCAGAACATCTATCAAAGATTCTCGAAGAACAATCTGACTTGCCGCATAGAAATTCCATATGTAAGCCTTGCCTCGCTGTTAGTTTCAGGCATGAAGTTGTGATGTTTAGGTGGTCTTACTAGCCATATGTCGTCGTAGGTAATGAGTCGAGGATACGGGAAGTATGGGATCGGAAAATGGGGTGATTCGTTGACTTCTTGAGGTTGTGCGATGTTTTGGGGGTTATCTTCGGTTGCCTTCCAAACTCCAGTCATTTCTGCCGCCCAACTCTCGACCTTCGCGGTGAGTTCCTGCATCTCCTGCGCCAGGTGATTTGCACGATCCAGCTTCTCGAGTCGCAGCGTCTCATCAGGCTCGAGGATTGGCGTGATGAGCGTCTTGGTGACCGCGCTGAGAATGTTCATATGCATGACATGGGTACAGATACGGAGGTCCGGACGCTCCTCGTCCAGCTTGCTCACCCACGCTTGTTGCTGAGCATCGGGCTCTTCGCGAAACAAGGTCTGCCAAGCTTGAAGTCGATAATGCGTCAAACGCCAGAGAGAAAATCGAGTTGGGCTGTATAGTTGGCCCTCGCCTCGGATGCGTAGTACATGCTTGACAGCTTCGGTATGGGGGCTGAGAGGATCATTCCGTGCGAGATACATCAACTACGGTAAGACATTTAGCGGGGCACCAGAATGAGGCACTATAGACGTACCTCAAAATTGTCAACAAGCAGCATGGCATAGAGAACATCATCGCTTCCAAGCTCTTGCCCATCAGTTACCATTGTTCTCATGCGGCTCAAAGCGGCGCCATAATGCTGTCTTGCCTTGGTTGAAAACGGCGCGTCTTCAGCACTTTCATTTCTCATGTCCGCAAACGCCAAGGCACGGACGGCTAGCCAGAGAACGGAATCTGGCTTTGCATCAAAGAAGAAGGCCGGGAGATCATGCATAAAACCTACATCTATCATTTAAGATGTGCTAGCCGACTTCAACACGCTGGGTGGCCTTACCAGGAGTGGTGCCATGATTGCTAGGATGCAATGTCCAATTGACAAAGAAACGATCGACAGCTCGGTCCTCGACAGGTCTTTTCAGGGCTGATGGTATTATAGCGAGTGCATGCTCATTTAGCCACCAATATTGTTCCCTCATGGATTCTGTGACGACCTCCGGGATACCTGGTGATGATCGAGTTTGCATAGCCATGCTGGACGAAGCAATCTCCAGATTTGGGGGGCTGTGCCCATGCCGTCTCCTCGCACGTTGCGAGTTTCTTTTGGCAACCTCATTTTCGTCACGAAATACGAAGACTGATTGCAACGGGAGGCCGGAGCAGATTAGTCTCTGCTGAGTGCAGCGTCCGCATGATGGACGGGCAAGATCACACTTGACTGTCTGTCAGTTTGACCATCTATACATGACTGGGAGGATGTGGCTGAGATGAATCGAGTGAGTTGCGCACACATACCTACCTTCGCCTTTGCAGTCTTGCAGGGAAAGCAGCCCCGAGTTCCGCTCATGGTGGTTGACCAGGGATCACCAAGAACAAAGTAAACACCTGGAAGTGTGTCAAGTTTCGGCGAACCAATGCGAGATTACTAAATCAACACTACCGCGTACAAGTGCACGCTGACATCACCCGGGAGTCGGGCAATCTCGCGCCCAATCCCAGTCTCGGGATAACAGCCGAGTCATTGTCTAGGATGCGACACAGCAAGCCACCACCTGTCTAGGAAAATGCAAGACCTTTTTAGGTCTAGCGTTGCTCTGGTGCTAACTGTGGAGAGAAGTGCAGATCTCCTCACTCAGTCAAGGCCAGTGCCTGCTTTACATGTTGAGATTAACGGAAGATCTTTCAAGGAAACTTCCAAAGTTCAAGCCTGATAACTGATCAGTAAACAATCTTACTAATATTTGACCACACTGGAGATTTCGTACCTCTTTTTGAGCTTCAAAGTAAGCCCTATTTAGGTATGGTGCCGTTGTGACTCAAATCTGCAGAGTGAGATGAGGTAATGGGGTTGTCCTCTCCACCAAAAGAGCTTCGTCAAGAAAGTGTATATATAGACAGGACCAGCACGCATTGTGATATGTTCATCTCAATCAAGTTCCGACTTATTCTCCTCATCATCAGTTGATCACAACACATCTACCAAAAAGCAACTGTTTCATTGAACTGTGGTACTTCCGGATCAAAGAAACCACGCTTCAATCATAACATCATCATTTGAACCATAAACATCCGCCACTTAAGAAAACATGGCTGCCCAATCTGCTAACATCCCTCTTCCTTCCGAAGGCGTACATGGAGTCAATGAAGATGGTACTGCAACTGCAACCTGTCTTTGCGGAGCTGTGCAGCTCTCCTTTGTGAGTTTGCCTCATAATCTTTCTTTTGATTGACCTCAAGCTCATATAAGAACAGCCTGTTGAGGGCGAAGACCTGGTGAATACGTTTGTCTGTAATTGTAGCGACTGCCACAAGCTCAGCTCATCAATGTTCTGCTCCAACTTCACCGTCAATGACAAGGCCCTCAAGCACGTTCGCGGAGAGGACAAGCTGTCCAGATGGGCGCAGAACAAGACCATCGCCTCAGGCGCCACCATGGAGGACAGCTTCTGCTCAGTATGCGGCAACCTCATGTATAGGAGGAGCAGCCGGTTTCCGGGCATGAGCATTCTGAGAATCGGCACCGTGGACGACTTCAACCTGCATGCGTCGAAGCTGAAGCCGCAGTTCGAGCAGTTCACCAAGAGTAGGGTGGATTGGTTTGGCGGGGTGCAAATTGAGGGCTTGCCTCAACATGTCAATACTGGATTCTAAAGACTCTAATGTCTAAGTTATTATGTGCAAGGAAGCTGTTCGATTGGAACTTTATAGTACAATTAGGGGTTGAGGTATAATAGCAATTAATTGATGTTTTGATGACGTATGACACAAGGTATACTCTGTGATCCCAGCGCGTTTGATGTCCATCATCCGTTGGTTCAAGAGCTTGAGCAATTCGCCGACCGTTCTCCTATCGTATCGTCACTCCGTCAGGCCATTGTCCAGCTGAGTATTCATGTCGTTGACCATCGCGTATAGGTTCCTGTCCTCCTTGAGGAAGGGAATCATGTCATGACATCTTATTCTATATCCACCATCCATTGACTAGGGCACTGTTGCCACTTGCCGACCTTGCCGCTATCGTACTCTTCTCCCATCACTCCCTGCTCCAGCTCCATCTCCATGTCGTCAACTATTTCATGCAGGCCCATATTGTGGCGAATGCAAATATGTGGGGGACAGCCCTGTGGAGGTGACCAGTCTGTAACAATTTTGGTTAGCACAGCCTTTTTGAGAGAGTTGTTCCAAGGCAAGAGAAATCATCTTTCGGATTTTGTCCCTGGATGGTTGATTAAGATTGCTGGGATAAAAGGAGTAGATGTACGATATGGAAGTCACTTACGCCAATCCCACTCGAGAAACACAAATAATCGCTCCAATCCTCCTTTCCGCAAGACTGTCAACGGCTTGAGGAAAGCGTGGTGTGGTCGCAAAAGAAAGTCCGCATAGTCTTGAAGGTAGAGATTAAATGGCCTTTGGGAACGACTCGACCATGAGTGGGGGCATTGGGGAGGAAAGTAAGACCTCATATGAACGACAACCGTCATGGAAGGTAGGTCAGCATGAGCCCGTAGATGATCTACGGCGAAGCGTCAGTCTTCGTAGATTGGAACACCTGGCCTGGTCGAATAGCCGTACGTGGCGAACGCAGGAAAGACGAGCTCGACAGTCCGCAGATGCTTGAGTGTTGCAGGCCATATATGCCTGGTGATGAATCTTGAGGCGAACAACCGGCTATTTCGGTCGCTAAAACGGAGATTGTCAAACCAAACATGTCGACTCGGCAAAATAATGACGCGGTTGAAAGAATAGAGGACTTGCATGGAGTGTTCGTACATGGCTCGGCTGACAAGCATGAAGGACTTGGGCGGCGTCCAGCAGTGGCAGCCAGACGAATAAGTGCTCTGTGTAGCGGTGCAGAAAGACCCTGTTATGTTCGAATGCTGAGTTTGGCATGTTTTGAACTTCCACATCTGGCGGATGTGGGCACCTCTGCCGAGGAAGCCTCTCAAGCCTAGTTTCTGGCAGTAATGCATGCCCCAGTTTACGCAAAATCCTTTACTGGGAATCCATTGGACTTCGCGATATGGAGCAACAAGATCGGTGTAAGCGAGAATTCTCAATCGAAGCTCTGGAGGAAGATCCAAGAACCGGAACGGTGTCTCCTGCAAATCAAGATCATACCCCTTTGATCGCAGTACTGCATCCCGAGCCATTGCTGAAAGCAAATGATCTTTTGAGTCATTAAGACGGACATGACAATCAGCGAGGATACCTGGACAGCTTGTCAGAGCCTCTAGAACGACTTTAATATTCTTTCCATCAATATCGTCACAGGTGAGGTGTAGGTCGAGAGTCCCTGGTTTTGTGTGGGCGAACAGATGCGCTACGGTGGTACGCCAAGCGTGAACGGTGCTTGGAGATAGAGTAAATGGTCTCTTGAGCACAGGTGGCGTCAATTCCTTTGGTGCTCTTTCCAAGATGCTGTTGAGAGACAGTTGAATGTAGACCTTCCGCAATCCGGCGCAGATACGAGGTGGCAAGTGAGAGAGATGGTTGAGACCGAACAGAGCATAGTCATAACACACAGTAATGCGATTTTCGTTGAAGAGGATGTATTGGACTTCGTCGTGGATAGCTTTGCAAGTCTGCAAAAGTCTGAAAGCGAGTCTATGCGCATCAGATAGTCTGTAGACGCAGAAACATATCAAGTTCGTATGATCGACAAACCAGACCGGTCGTCGTCCGCCAGGGACGAGGACGAAATCACTGTCAAGTAGGAGGCCAGCCTCCTCGTAAATTTGATGCCTTACATCATATGATAGATGGAGAAATGTTATCCAAGGTGTAATGACACCTCCGATATGCTCTTGGATGATGTTGAATGAGAAGGTGGGCTTCCATGGTAGTGTGCTGCTGTATTCCATCTTGTCGCGTTCTGATGGAATCGGGTCTCAGATGCGGTGAACACAACAAAGATTCTAACGATGATTCAGGTAGACTTAACGCCACACATCAACTTCTTGACTCGTATTCAGACCCGGAACTTGTCGGCGTCGTCGTTATAGCTGGAAAATGGTCAAAGGGAACCCTCAGCTCGGATTTGTGGTTGTTGTGTGAGCTCACACTGCGTAGACAAGTGATAGCCGCGCTTCAAGGCATCAACAAAGCCGTATCCACAACAAGCGACGCGAAAGAACGTGTAAGAGCTGTTCGTCACATGCTAGCCACAGTGGTATACTTACAATGACGCGAATGCCACTAGACCTGAAAATGTATCATGCTGTGACTTCACGGTTTTGTGTATCCTGGCACGCTAGACACACTGCATCTCCTCAGAGATACCTCAAGCTTCAGGTATCTGTCAACTCTCCTGAAAGCCATTGCTCAGATCACTTCATAGTAATATTCACAAACACGAGGCTCTTCTAATTGCCGATAACGTTAACACACTCAGGTGCCATTTTTGCCATCGGAGAAAGGTCTTTCGCAGCTACTTAGCCATTTTCCCTGTTGATATGAAACTTTACTTTGCGAGTTTCCCCACATCTTTCAAGATGATTCTTTGGTCATGTCTATTCATTTCCCTTTCATTTCCTTTTCAATCATATGCGAACATAGTCTACTCAAGTGTTCTCCTTCTTGCCCATGTTGCTCTCGCGATTATCACCAAGAAGATTGATTTGAGATCGACTCGATCCAAGACCTCCTGTTGGTGTTGGAGTCGTAATTGGAGCAACTCTATTGCTCATAGTAGGAGACTCGATGCCGGGCGCGATCACTTTACCAACTGCATTCAGGATTACAGGCGCCAACTTATTGATGACGGCTGTAGCGTGCTCCTTTACGACAGAGTACAGCTTCTGCGCTCCAGTCTGGATAAAAGAGAGGATCGACTCCTCCTAGCCGGCGTGTATCAGCCCCCGAGCTGTCCAGAGTAATGCGCATGATTGGTTGGTGGTTGGCTTCCACGGCTTAACTTCTCAGGAAACGGTGCTGAAAGCTCCGAGCTCCGCCACAATTGCCCCTATTCGGGGTCTTAACCACGGCCCGGAACCGTGGTTTGATGTAAGCCGCAGCGCAATTTTCGGCTTGTCTTCTCATTGATATGACTCCTAATGGAAGAACTTCGGCGAAGCCTAAGTACTTGTGCGGCGCAATCATTGACTGCCCACAATATTTCGGGCTTCATTGGCTGTCCGATGTGTCCCTATGCTCTGATTTAGATCGTAGAGTAGAGTGTTCTTATATAGGTGCTCAAAAAGTATATAACGTTATCATTTTTGTCGAACTATTCTGCCAACGACTCTGCCTATAAATGAAACTGCTCGTATTAGAAAGCCAAGGCTCGCCTCGTCACTACGAATTCAAGGTTAGTCAACGTCACCAAATACTCCTGTCGTTCATATCATTGTCACTCGGGCATAATCACTCGTTGAGACTCAACAAGAGTGTGCAGGCTTTTCGTTACAGTGCTTGGCCTCCTTGATGTCGCCGGGGCGCCCTCTCTTCGCGGACCCATTGCTCGACGAGGTCGCAGCTGTACCAGTTTCCCAACTTCACCTTTGTCGAGATCATTGCTCTCAGACCCAACGGGCACCTGCTCCTTGACACTTTTGACAGCGTCAAAATGTACACTCTGGACCCGGCTACTACTAGATGTCTTTGCCGTCACAGGTGGCATGCTTAGCATATCAGCTTTTTGCTCCGTCCGAGAGACTAGTAGAGTCTTTCTCGTCGATTTCCGGAGGTGCAAAGGAACTAATGACAAGACCACGGTCCAGCATCTTGCCTCCATTCCAGACGCATTGATCTTGAACGGCATAGTGTCGCTGCCTGTGCATCCGCACATCGTTCTCAGTATAGAATGAATGGCTGGGTTGCTATACCGCGTTAACACATTGACGGGCAGCGTGGACATCGCTTTTCAGAACGACAGGCTCGGGCTAGGCAATCCCCCTCTTTATACACCTTTGGGCGCCAACGGCATCAAGGTTCATGGTGACTATTTGTATTTTACCAACTCCAATTAGAAGTTCTTTGGGCGGGTCAAATTCACCGCGTACAGTGATCGCGCCGGTGACATCGAAAGATTACTGGCCCGCCAAATTCAGCAGAACACACCTATGACAACTTCGCGATGAGCAAGGACGGGACCACATACGTGTCTCTTTACAATTCGAACTTGTTGAAGATCACATCTAGCGGTAAGCAGCTCATTATTGCTAGTGGCGACAGCGCTACCGTAAAGCTATACGAGCCCGCATCAGCAGTGCTAAGTGCGGACGAAAGAGTGGTGTACATCTCCACAGGTGATACGACTCTCAATGGCACTATTGAGGGAGGTCAAGTCGTTGCGGTTAAACTGTGGGAGTTTATAGTCTATAGAGCAAGAGGCAGCTGATGGATTCCAGCTCTAGCCAGGAAGATCGGGCTTTCCGAAGCACAGTAAATCCACTTAGAGGAATGTGAGTCCATTTTTTCAATAGATCAGCCAGCAGTAGTGACTGCAGCCCTATTTCCTTGATATCCTGATAGTTTGCACTGACACTCATAAATAACATTTGGTCGTTGAAAAGAAATCTCCTAACTTGATGAGAGATAAACTAGACCTGTCTATAAGACAATAGTGTCGTGCATCTCATGATTGTATAGCGCATATGGCGCTTTCAAGCTTGAGATTTTGCGGTCTTGTCAGTTTCACTAGCGCTTAGTGCTCCTCGTCCATACAGCGCCTCACTCTCCAGATCGTCCAAACTGGTGCCTTGCGTCTCAGGTATAAGAATTGTGCATAATGCCGCGAGTAGCATGACTCCAGAAAAGAGCCCGAGTACTCCCTGAATACCCAAGGCGTCTGTCACTTTCCCAAAGGCGAAAGACGTGAGCACCGCACCAGCCTTTCCGCTAGCGGCAGCAATTCCATGTGCAGAGCCTCGCACGCGAGTTGGAAACAATTCGGCGGGCAGAAGGAAAGTTGTAACATTAGGCCCAATATTGAGGATGAATTGAGACACGGCGAATAATGCCATCATCCCAGCGGTATTACCGAGGTGAGTGATTCCGGCCCAGACGGCGTAGGCAACAGCCACTGCCACGGAGCACCAGAGCTGTTGGCGTTTACGGCCGATTAGGTCTGGAAGAAAAATACCGACGTAGAATCCGGGCAGGTAGCCTGCAACCTGTACAATGATGTTTCCAATCGCAGTATGCCAGAGAGTTAAAAACGGAGTGGAACCTTTTCCATATCCTATCCGGGTCAAAATGACTGATTGGTTCAAGTTGATGCCGTAGTATGCAATATCACTAAAGGAATACTTCCATTAACCCAGCATTTAATGGCATGGAGCTGAAGCAATGTATGAGACACTTACAAGAGGAACCAAACAGCTGAGACAGCGAAGAGAGTCCTGACGTGTTTATAGGTAGAGAAATACACCCTGAAATCACGGAATTGGTCTTTTAGGTTTCGGTTGGCGATTTGATTCCGAGAAACAACTGAAGCAGTAGGAATAAGTTAAGCGAGGCCAAGCCCGAACAATGAGAGCTATGAAAACCGAACTCACATTTCTGGTATGGTTCAGTCTCAGCGATAACTAGACGCGCATATAACGTGATGGCACACGGAATCAAGCCTGCCAGTTTTTAATTATCTTTTTTAGACCAGGTGCTCCGACAAAGAACAGAAACTTACCTATACCCATGAACAAACGCCAGACCCATTCAAGATGATCAATGTCTTTCTCGATAGCGTGTTTGAAGGCAGCTAACAAGATAGTGAGGACAATGCTGCTCGCAAATGATCCGAGCCCAATGCAAGAAAATACCGTCAGAATCATCGTCGCTCGTGTTCCAAGAGGATTCTTCTCGGCAGCAAATGCCGATGACATGGGATAGTCTAATTGAGCTACAATTTAGCAATGTAGTCGCCGACAAGGTTTGGGTGACTGACCACCACCGATTCCAAATCCTGTAATAACTCGCCAAACGGCCATCCAAGCAACGATACTATCATGCGATAACCCTCTCCACGGAAGCAAGATACACATGAGAGTGCCGGTCATAGTCAGGAGCAATTCTTTCCCATAAACTCTATGTCGCCCAAGGGTATCCCCAAGAATACCGAACAGAATCTGGCCGATGATCATACCTATGGACAAGGAGCCTTTTATTATATCGCCTTCGCCACTCGGGATTGCATTGTTAGTGTCTTTGAAGTAGATATATCCAAGGATTGGAACAACTGCATGATTCAATTAGCGTAATCTATAGATCACTCTACAAGTGATGACAAACCAAGTCCAATGGATATGTTGAGATAGCCATCTGCAAAAAATCCAACACCAGCAATAGCAACAAATTTCACTTTCTCCTTGATTGAAGTATGAGATCCCTCCATCTTAAAGTCTTGAAATCCTGGGATGTTGTTTCACCTGGTCGCTACAACTGACACTGCCACGCCTCCGGCAACACCGGGGCCTTGGGTGGTCATTTTATACTATCATTGACACATGAAGCTTTCAACTTAATCAATTGAGAACGGAGTTCATGCCGTTGACAGGGCTGTGATGGTGGCAGGTGTGATTGATCGCAGGTTATCTTTTAGCCCAAAAGAATCCGCGGCCTAGCACTAGCCTCACCAGTGGCCGGCGGAAAGGATCCAATGAACAATCCACGTGCTTGTTTCGCCGGTCAATTTTAATGCTTGCAATGCGCCCACGTGTATTGGATGGCGGGGACATTGTTTCATCTAGTCTGGACTTATAATATAAGTTGTCGGGCGGAAGCCCGAGTTTTAGGTCGTCTCTCGACCTAGTAAACTTTTATCACGGCAGGATTCCCGATGACGCTCGGTATCGTCAATGAGCCGTTCGCAATTTGATATCAACGGGGACAGTCATTCAAGTCCATTCGGTCCTAACGAGAAGAACTGCGGTCACATCTCGGCCCCACGATCACTCCTCATATTTCTGTTAGTCTGTGTGTATTTGAGTATATTGAGGTCGGAGGTAGACTCATTTGCGATTATTCTACGGCGACGGACAGTGAGCCGATGTACCATAACTAGCCATGGCAGAGTTCGAAGTCGGGCTAGGCTCTCCAATACAGACAGTTACAAAGACTCCAATCTCATCCGAACGAAAGAAGCCATCTGAGGGGCCCCGGAAAACAACAGCGTGCGTGGCATGCCGAAAGTTGAAGGTGAGCCGCCGTTCAGTGCACATCATCGGCCAAGCCTAATAAACCACAGATAAAATGCCATATATCAGAATCATCGGGCCCATGTGTACGATGCAAGAGGCGTGGCTTGGCGTGTGCCGTCAACCGACCCTTGCAGATGTTGCTCAATGATGATGTTGAGTATGCTTACCGGCCCCCCGTTTGGGCTGTTTGGCTAATTTCATGTATCTCTGTAGATGGAAACAGACTGTGAGTCGCAAAATTCATCAATTAGAGAGCACTATAGAAAGTTTTCGCGAGCACCTGAGAAGCGACCAACGACTAAGTACGGCGAGGGAGGAGACTAAGTCTCAGGAACAACGGCCTGACGAGGAGAGTGCGCAAGATAAGATTCAACTGATTCCATTGCACGTGTCTTCAACTCCAAACCAGGAAGATGTTCCCTTAGACATGGATAGTGGTCCTGCTACTATTCCCGCTTCTTCGCTAGGTGGCAACGATATCAGCAAAGATAATGATTCAAATTGTGGTAGAGAAGCGTACTGTCTAGGCGATGTCATCGTGGACGGCTTTGTCACAGAGTTGCAAGCCAAGAGGCTCTTTAATGATTATTCTTGTCGTCTCGATCATTACCTATACCGCATTCTTGGTTCCTCCGTCACACTGGATGGTATTCGATTCAGTTCTCCGACTTTACTATGTGCGATCTGTGCCGTCGCAGCACTTCATTCTGTCGAACTGGGATCTTTGTATGAACCATGCTATCAGCGCTTTGCAAATCTGGCGGCAAATTTGGCATTGGCCGAAAATGCCAATATGAATGATATTCGAGGTCTATGTATTGGTGCATTTTGGCTTCATAGGTTGTCGTGGAATTTGTCTTCTCTCGGTATGGCCCTCAAAACAAGCGTCACACGAGCTGGCACAGATGTTTCATTTCATATTAGCCGAGACATTGTTAGCTGACCTGTTCACATCGCTTTAGCTGTTCGTATAGCCACACAGAAGCATCTACATCGAGCATTTCGAAATGCCATGAGGGGGAACGAGTTCCACTTTTCCCAAATGCGCCTCTATTATATCGTTTATATCTGTGATCATCACTTCAGCATCGCGTACGGTCGACCGCCATTGACAAGAGACTACGAAGAGATCACAAAGTCAAGAGATATCTTATCGTTACCTCAAGCCACAGAAGACGATGCTCGGCTTGTCAGCCAGGTTGAACTCTGGAGTATAACCAGCAAGGTCCTTGAAACGTTTGGGTTTGACGTTGAATTATCGCCCACACCATCGGTCGTATCTCGCATGCGACGTTTTGCCATTGAATACGATACCTGGAGGGCTGACTGGAACGATCGATTTGGTCGCCATGTGCACGTTGGAAACTATCCTCGTAAAGGCGTCAAGCTTCATGTAACCTTTGCGAAGCTGTATTTATGCTCGCACGCATTTCGGGGATTAGCTATGAACACGGCGGAAGATAGGTCCACTATGGACAATCTTGGCACAGACGTGGAGGATATGGCGACAGCTGCAGTCTACTCCGCACAAAATATCTTGGAAACCATGGTCTCCGATACCGAGATTCAAGAGCACTTGAATGGGCTCCCTCTCTACTTCAATACGATGATAGTCTTTGCTGTCGTCTTCCTCTTCAAGATTGCCACCAAGTTCTCGCATGTCATCAATATCGATGTCGACAAAACTCTGAGACTTTTGACCAGCGTGGAAAATATTCTGGAATCCGTAACGTCAAATATGTCAAATCGGCATTTGCTTACTACTGTGTCCAAGGCTATCGAGACACTGCTGAATACAGTACATGAAAGCCGTGAGGCTGTATTTGAATCTACAACAGCTTGTCCCGGATATGTCGCAACTCCTATGCGGCTTCCACCTTGGTTAGAATCAAAACCTTCGACGGATAATGCAGAGATGACAGATATGAGTTGGGAACCTGGGTCTGACTTTGATTGGATGGCATATGACTTTCTGGCTTCTGATGGCACGTTTGTGCATGATGTTCAGTATAGAGGGGATTAGGGTCATAGTTTCGTCTGACACATGTATTTTGTTGGTGCTTGCGGTTAGCCTTGCTCTTTCCTGGTTGTTTTGTGGCAATGCGCGCTCTGACTTCGGTAATCAATTCCAGTCATCTTCTAATACGATCAGAGCACACCGAAGAAACATTTAAGCTTCTCAACTCGATCAGGCTTTATTTTGAACCTCAGACTCACGCAGCGATGACTTTCAGAGGCTTAAGTTGGCAAAAGACATAAAGTTTCACGAGCTGGCTCTGAATTAATGCATATCCGCCCGATGTTTGATGTCGGGCGGCTCCACGCACCCGGCTGAACTTATACCTGACTACGCGGAACCCCTGATCGGATGTGCCGCCATGCTTACAAATTTCGCCATACGAAGCACTCGGTAGTTCCGAAGTAGGTTAGGCATCCTTCGAATTCACAATGTAAGCCACATCCAAGCTAACGCAGTGTCAATTTTGTGTTACAAGCCTAAAAATAAAGCCTTTGACCCCGTGGCAATTCGTTACCAACAACGGAGCACCTTATAACAGTGATCTGAGAACAACAACTCTCCACCATGGTATCTCTACCCGCACCTTTCAGCGAAATTCCTCGTGTCCGTCTCCTCTTTGGCCGACCCTCCGATATCGAGCCTCTCCATCGTCTGACTAAGGCATTGGACTGCGGTACTACCTTTTGGATCAAACACGAGGACTGCTGCTCTGGGCTTGCATTCGGGGGTAATAAGGTCCGGAAGCTGGAATATGTCTTGGCGGATGCACTCGATAAAGGAGCCGATGTGATAGTCACCACAGGAGGCATCCAGTCAAATCACATGCGTCAGACTGCCGCTGCTGCGGCACGTCTTGGATTAAAGGTGTGAACCGTTTTCTTAGACAAGTGGTCATTCCAACACTGAAACCGTGCTATAGGTGGCATTGAGGCCGCTCAACGTAGTCCCTTTTGTTCATGAGGAATACAGGTCCCTAGGTAATATCCAGCTGAACGATATTCTCGGTGCAGAAACATTTCCAGTAGACACGCCCGAGGAAGAAGTTCTCCAAGCCATCAAAAGTCGTGGCCAGATCCCATACCCCATACCGGCCGGAGCAAGCACGCATCCGCTAGGGGGCTCGGTTATGCTCGGTGGTCTTTCGAGCTTTTATCTCAGGAGAAGCAGTTAGGCGTCAGCTTTGATACAATAGTAGCTGTAGCAGGATCTGGTTCAACTCTAGGAGGCATGGTTGCTGGTTTCAAGCTAGCGCAAAAGCTACAATTTGTAGGGGCGAAGAAGCGAATCATAGGTTTTATTATTACCGGTACAACAAAGAGATGAGAAATCATATCCTGAAGATTGGACAGACAACAGCCACTCGCATCGGATTGTCCCAACGACTTGAGCACCGAAGATTTCGAGCTCTGCGATGATTACGTTGCTGGTGGCTATGGAATCCTCGATGATGTGACCGCAAACGGTGTCAAAGAATTTGCGAGGTTAGAAGGAATCTTGACAGATCCAGTCTATACAGGGAAAGCAGTAACGGGAATGCTACATTTCGCCAGAGCTAATAAGTTCACCGTTGGAGGCAATGTTCTCTTTTGCCACACAGGTGGACAGATCGCGCTGAGTGCTTATCCGCACCTCCATTGATAGCTCCAACAACTTAGAACAAAATTCAACTGCAATTTTAGACATTTTTTTTGTACTAGATGGCTAGATAGTTTAGTCTTTCTAGGATATTATGCTTATACCATAAGATGGTCCTACTCGCAAGCCTCGTAGATGGAGTCCCCGCTGCGATATTAGCTGAAACACCTGGCTACGGCAGTTTGATTAATATAATCAAAGTCTCCAAATATAGAGTGGCTTTTGCCAGTGCCATAATGCCAGTTACTTCAATATTTGTGGCTGTGGTGGGCTCTGTACTTCTCTCTATTGTCATCGTTAGAAGGGTCTACAAGTAAACCTCAAGAAGAGAGTATGTATCGCAAACATTAGCCGGCTATTCCTGAATAGTGCAAAAAAAAAAAAAAACCTCACGATAGAAATATCAAAACAGCAATTCTTGTGAAAGTAATTGGCCAAAAACCTCGCTTACGGAAGTTGTCTAACAACTTGCACCACCTATATTTCGGAGAAACCGCGCAGTGGTTCGGGAGCACCGTAGCGTCATCTTCGGAACAGGGTGGAGCAATTCCTTGCCAAACCCCTCTATCTCCAGAGTCATGCTGGATGACTAACCTGGCAGCTTCAACGACATCCCGACAGACGTTCCGAATTAGTCTCCGGCTACATCTGCCTGTTGTGAGGTGTCATCAGAATGGAGAGACCCGCGAAGCTTCGAAGGACTTTGCAAGCCTGTGGGGCATGGTACGTTCTATTCCCAAGCAATTAGAATGATCGCATACCTCTTGGCTGAGGCCTATCTATGCTAACAGCAAGCGGCGATGAAATGGATACCTCGTTCTAACGAATGGTAGTCGGCGCCGAAAGACAAAGTGTGATGGTGTACACCCAACATGCCGTAATTGCTCAAGGCATGGCATGCCTTGCGAATGGCCCAACCCGCCGCTTGCGCCCGTCCACTCGCCTTCGGAGACTCCTGAGAACTATGAAGCGTTAGAGAGCCTGTTTTCGAGCGCTAGCATCTTAAGCAAAGTCAAATTGCCCCCTCGAGGGGCCTTAAGAAGATGCTATTCTATTTTCTTCAGGTACTACATCACGAACAACTTCTGCTCTTTTGTGTTCAGAAGCGATCTCGAGGAACGACCCGATGAGATGAAATTTCTGGTCGTCTCGATCATCTGCCTGTGCTCTCGCCATCTAACTCCGCAAGAAGCGTCCGAAAACTTTCGTCTCGCCTCTGGTAAGGAGGTTTGTGGCCATTATACCGCTATTGCAAAGTGTCTTGCCCGATCAACATCCGATGAGCCGAGTGGTAAGTTTCTGTCTTGCTGATTGCGCTTACACACCCGGCCAGCCGGAGGTTGCTAATGGAGTTTATAGTATGCAACATTCAGGCTCATCTAGTTCTTGCCCTTTCGGAGTTTTTAAACAATGCAGGTTCTAGCCACTGGATGTATGCTGGGATAGCCATCCGCATGGCGCAAGTCATGCGCCTTCAGAAACAGTACCATCACAAGCATTCTGCGAAGGAACAAGAGATCCGGCGGCGCACGCTCTGGGCCTGTCTTGGCTTCGACAGGTTACTGGCATATTTCCTCACGAAAGCTTATACAATACCCTTGTCAAACATCACTATTGCTCTACCGAGTACAGATGCTTCTGTTGCCTATCAGGAAGCATCACGTGGATTAACTTTGGATAGCTTGATTTCTTTTGATGGCTATCCATCTGAGATTGGCCTTATGTCTTACCTTATTAAAACAATGAGCCTCTGGAGCGAGATTGCGGATTTCAATGTCTGTTACGGTCGGTTTACCGAAACACAGCCCCCAACAGACCCTAGAAGCCCCTTTGCCCAAGCTCACCGGGATATGGAAGACTGGGAGAGGTCATTACCTCCGAGTCTGAGCTGGAGCGTGGAAAACTACTTGAACCTGGCTGATCTCAACCAAGGGCGCATGTTCCTAACCATGCACTTCCTCATTCGCAGTGCTTTCTGCGTGGCATATCAGTGGTATCTACCTCAACTAGATGGATCTTCTCTTTTTCATGACACGGTCGACACAGCAGGTTGGTCTCTGCTCCATCGTGAGCCAGACTTCATTAAAAATGCGATCACAAATGCACTTGCTACTGTAGCAAATCTGAGTCAAATCTATCATCTCTCCGCTAAAGCCCGCCAGGATCTACAATGCACATGGGTTGCAGCGGCGCTTCTCTCTGTTGCGAATACTTGTCTTTGGTTAGTATACGCCAAAGATCCAGATCATGCGACCGTCGATGCTATGGATCGGGCACGACACTATTTTGACCTGATTGTCACAGTGTTTGTGTCATGGCAAGACCATTGGAAGGCTGCTCGAACCTGGGTTAAAACATTAAGGGGTATGCATGCACTGTATCGCGAGGCATACATCTGCGGTGTGCAGGAGGAGGAGCTGCTAGGATTTGATGATTCACTGCAGCCGGACTCTTCATCTGAGGACGAATCTACTTCCGCCGATTATCGCCCGACAGCTGGAGACGGTTATCCTGCACCGACCACGTCCCCTAGTCTATTTGCGTCGCTACGTAATATCTCTATAGATACGACTGCTGACCCTGGAAAAGTTAGATCAGCTTTGATGAGATTTGCCGGAAGTTGGCCCCATGACTTGTTTCAGGGATTGGTGAGCGATCCTGACTTAACCGGTCAAGAACCTACAGGCCCATTAGTCTTCATGACTCGACATTCCAGCAGTCTCGGGGACTTCGGACCAACTCTTAAGAAATTAGAGATCAATACCTATCTTATCATTCGAACTCATCGGCTCAGACAGAGAAGGCCAGTGATTGTTCACACGGAAATATGAAATTGCTGTTTACAACTATATTGTACTATCCTCGGATTTGCGTGAACGGGTTTCACAACACTGTTTACTTACTTTGAATGCAACGGACCGCCATATCTTCATATGCCTGTAATCCAGGAACAGGCTTACCCGCAACTTTGGCTTGATCATCCCATCTTCTTACGTTCAATTTGCTCTCTAGGAGCGGATCGCTCCTTGCCTTCTCAACTTGCTCTAGTGTGAAAGTGCCTCCCTGATTTTTTGTTTGTCATTATCTAAGTTCAGTTCATGCTGACGCCAAAAACTTACCTGTAACTCCAATGTAACTTTACTCAACTTGCTCAAAGAGTCCCAATAACCAGGCTCTGTGGCACACAAATATCTTTTTGCCCAGACGTGAACGCCTACAACCTCGTATATGTCTCTGGGGAACCCGAGTCCGCGAAGATACTTCTCGCCGACTGTCTCGTGCCTTTCGGTGCCAAAAGACGTACCATCGGGCGCGATCAATGGGGGCAACGACTTTGCTTCTGGGATGAATCGCCCTACGTCATGGAGCAGTGCGGCAAGAATTGTTGGCTCATTTGCTCCATTGTCAACAGCCAGTGCCGCCGCTTGTAGAGAGTGTTCCAGTTGTGAAACAGCCTCGCCCATGTAATCACCCTGACCTTGTGCTTCCAAGTACGAAAATAAGGTTCTGATTACTTCGCGAGGCGAGTTCTGCTGCTCATTTGAAGCCATGCTTGAACGAGATTCGTAAGAAGAGATGCAGGATGATCAATTATCCAGCGATTTGAATTTGTTGGCTCTGTAATTTCGATATTTGCACTCACGATATGAGCAGGCGCCCCGCAACCCACTTACAAAGTCAGATTTTGATAGAAATCTGGCCTGTTTTTAACATACACATCATCTATCATTGTAACCGGCAGTGAAGCACCTATTCTGTCGTCAACGGAGTACAAAGGTGGGTAGGGCTATAGAAGGAGACTAAAACACGGCGCGGCTGCCGATACGGCATGATGCCCGACATACGGCGCAGGCGCCGTGCCTAGTTTGGCACTGACGTGCCAGGAGTGTCATTGGTGTCATTGAAAATCCACCATAGAAACTTATAACCTGCAGGCTTCAGAAGCCTCCATGCGACTACTTTGCTTACAGCTGTATGAGCATACTGCATTTTGTACTGAGGCTGCATAACAATGGGTATTCTCTCGCCACAGCAAATTGCAAGCTACCATAAGGACGGCTACCTGCTGCTCCGTGTCCATGATCACGACTTAGTTGACCCAGAGAACTTACAAAAATGGACGAATGAGATCGCCGCTTGGCCTAGAGTCCGTGGCAAATGGATGCCATACGACGAGGTCAACTTGGCTGGCGAACTTCAACTTATGAGAACGGAGAAGTTTGCAGACTACCATGATGGTTTCCGATCCTTGCTCTTCGGCCCTGACCTCGCCGGCCTTCTAGGCCAGCTGACTGGTGATGTAGGCTGCAAATTCAAATACTCTGGGCTTGGGTCTTCCTTTTGTGATACTGGCTAATAGCTCCATAGACTATGCTTTTATTCAAGGACAAAATAAATTACAAATCGCCACATGGAAATGGCTTTCAACCACATTTGGATGCACCCGCTTACGATCATATTGGTCGCATTGAGCATGTCACTGCAAACGTTGCTATTGACGCCGCTACTGTTGCCAACGGATGCCTGGAAGTAGTGCCGGGCTCTCACAGGATGGATGTAGAATTAGCTGAGGGTGGTCGCATCGCTGAGTCCTGGGTTTCTTCGCACGAATGGGTTCCCGTGCCTTTGGACCCAGGCGACATTCTCATCTTTGGCAGTCACCTAGCACACCGAAGTGCATCGAATGAAACGACAGAGCGCAGAGCGAGCTTATATGCGACCTTCAGCATGCTGCAGGACGGAGCTGATCTTCGTGAGACATATTATGCTCACCGCCGAGCGACATTTCCCCCCGACCACGGTGAGGGCCTTACCATTTGATTCTTCGTGATTGTATCTCTAACATACTTGACCCGACATCTAGAGCGCGACCCCGAAGTAGACTACACGAAGGGTTGGAAGACTTATGGCTATGCTGCTCCGTTCTCAAAAGGAACTTCGGAGTCTCAGCTGCAACCAGCAGTGAAAGTGTGAGAAGGAACGCGTGCGGTGACGACAAAATCAAGAGTTGTGAGCTTTATAGGGCAAGACATTTAGCACTTTCCTCGCGGCCCTTGAATAACTAGCCCTACGCCAATTTTGATGAGACTTCTTTCATTGTACAAAAGTATTCATCATCCATGACTTTCCAACACGCCCCAGAAAAGAACTACATAGCACCTAAGCTTGAATATCTTGCGCCTCAGTCTAGGTCTTCACAGTTGCCAATTTGCTCCTCACCGGAACGTTCGCCTGCCTTCCAGGTTGAGGAAAGCCTTCTACCTTGACTCCCTTCCGAAATATTAGGCAATGCGTTGAGCCGCCGAAGTGGAACATTCCAGTTTGATCGCCCTTCTTGATGTGCTGTCCTTCCTTGACCGTAATCTCACACGTGCTGACCTCATCCATACCAATGCCAATGAATACCATGAGTCCAATCGCGGGATTATCTGCCTCGATGAAGATGATTGCGCGTGTTGCTAACGCGGTGAGATAACCTTGAGCGACGCTGATACCCTTCGAGTCAATCTCCTCTCCACGATTTGATGGATCGCCGACACCTTCGAAGAGGGGTTCTGAGAAATATGTGCCATCTTGAACGAAAGCCTTCTTGACAGTGCCCGATACAGGCGAGTGCCAGCGGTGGTACGACAAAGCGGAAAGGAATGCCTGATAAACTGTGCCTCCAGCGAACTGCCTAGAAAGAGGATCTCCAGCCAGCATGTCGACGATAGAGTACGGCTGCCCCTTAATGAAGAACTTGTCTCGCAACTTGACATCATGAGCCACGTTGTAGACCTTTGACTCGCAGGCGTTTGCAATGACATTATCATCATCGGGATCGGCGACTGGCCGTGCGGAGTCATGGACCTTTCTGGTGAAGAAGTCTGGATAGGGTTAGCACCGTTTTCCACTTCCTGCTGCCGGTGATCTTACCGTCCCATGATTTGAACCCGAAGTGCTTGGCTGACGGATCACAGATGTACATATTCTCGAACTTGTGGTCAGACTTGTACGGTGCATTTGCCACTTGCATCAGATCCTTGTAGCCGACCTCCCCGAACCAGCCCACCTTGTGATCTCCGAGCACCTCGGCAGACTCAGCAGTCTATCGCGCAGTCAGCAAACATCACTAGGTCCAACATTGAGGTGTGACTCTACTTTGAGAAATTTGCCCCATTCATTCAGTACTTTCTTGAGCATTTTGTTGACATCAGGGTCTAAGAATGCTGCGTGGCCGCTGCATCACCGTCAGTGATCATCCAGAAGAGATGCGCAAGGTTTCAACGCACCTCGGCGTCCCCATCGCATAGTCAAATATGGCACACATCGGCACGCCCACCATGCCAACACTCTCGGCTGCATCAGTCCACTCCGGAGCTCTCGAAAAGGTATGATTTAGAACTGCCAGCATATGCTCATAGTCACGAATCTGCTTATGGCCCGTTGGATCCTTGTTGTACGGACGCTTCATGGGGATCTCATCCCACATCTGGCAGAAGTACATGTAGATGCGTGTGTTGTTCTCGATGAAGTCCTTGAACTCCTGCATTACAGGAATGAGATCCTTGGGATTCTTGTCGACGTGGTTGACCTGACGGCGCAGCCACTCATGGTGAACTCGCCGGTCAGCTGGGAACCAGTAGCCATGGCTGTGGACCTCATGTTCCTTTGGTATGTTGTGTTCGTCGCCGTGCTGCCAGACCATAGTTGCTCCCTGTTTGCTCGGGTTGTAATGTGTCTTTGATTGAGGTGATTGAAGCTGTCAACGTTTTCTTGGCATGCCGTGCCAAGATTCCAGTCGGTCCTATTTAAGTCGAGGTGATGCGGTGATCGCCAGGTCCGGCGGCGGGCCTGAAAACAGGGAAGTGCGGGGGGCGCTGACACCGAACTACCGAGTCCATGATGTAAGTCGATGTCATCCCGACGAGCTAACAATCGGCGCCAGGCACAAATACGCGGCAGACAAACACCAGCCTATCGATTCTGCCCGGCTCAAACGTGGTGCATTCCAAATGGCCCTTCGAGAGACACTCTGCTCAGAATTGAATCTATTTCCGCGTATTGGAAGCAGATGACAAGCTTTTACTGACGATTTCACATCTAGGGGGTAGAAGGAAATGTGAGAATTGACTCTGTCAAAAATCGACGTAATAATCAGTGCTAGAAGTCTGCCAAAGAATGAGTTTGGCCCGAACTAAAGCACAAGCACGCTGATACACTGATGCGCGTTAAGGGGCAGAGTTAATAGTGAAGTGAAACCCCTGGAATATCTACAGGCAGACTGAGACCGTGATCACTAAACAGGGACCCAATAACAGGGCTCGACCGCGGGTACGACTATCTGCGGCTTGCTGACGATGATCAAGGACCTTCAGCGCATCGAACTCGTAGGGTTCTGCTCGAAGTGATTATATCCACACAACCACGTAGACAAGGAAGTCTAGACGCCGTGGTCCCTGTCACGCAAAATTCAAACAATTGACTCAGGGTGATCGGCAGAGCCGTCCACGTGAACGTCCCATCCCCCGCCTGTCAGATGGATCAATGCTAGTGAGTGGACTTGCCCGCCAATTAGATACTAACGAACTAGCTGGAAATCCGCTCCAGCTGGTTCGATTTCAGAAACGGATTGCGGAAGCTTGCAATACAGATTTGATGTGCAAGAGGCATGCGGCAACCAAACTCGACACCAGACTTCTCACATCAATCATCTTTATTTAGAGATGCGCCGCACAATGCGAGTGACAGCATTGTAGTGGATTTCTGGGCATTGATTGACAACGAATAGCGCATCTGGGTTTGGTGATCTGACCATCAACAGCGAGATAAGAAAGCTTAGAAGCAACTTCAATCATTTAAGATGGCGAGTCTGGATCTAAGAGAGACATATGTTTGTTGCTGCTACCGTAGAACCGGTAGGCCTTGTCTCGCTGTAGATGAGGTTTCTCTTGGTGGTAGGGCTGCCAGAGCTTGAATCCTTCGGGTGGGCCGCTCACGAGGGTCGCCAAGCGCGACATCGCCCTGGCCAAGAGCTACAGATTTCACGACCTACAGCTTCTAGAGAGGATCATTTCTCGGAGATCTTGCCATTATTTGACGTACTTTGTTGCACTATTGTGTATCTCATGAAGAACATCTAGAATGGCTTCTCACACTAAACCGATCACCTATTGCGGACATGAAGAGATTCCCCTGTCAGACGGGACCATCCTGTCTGTCAGCATATGGATGCCCGAAGATGCGCGCTCCAATCCAGTTCCCGCCATACTCGAGTATTTGCCCTACCGCAAGCGAGATATGATGGCCCAGGTAGACGCTCTCATCCACTCATATCTGGCAGCTCGTGGTTATGCCTGCTTGCGTGTTGATATGCGGGGCACCGGCGACTCTGAGGGTGTGTTGCATGGCGAGTATCTGCAACAGGAGCAGGATGATGCATTGGAGATTTTAAAATGGATCGCCTCCCAGCGCTGGTGCACAGGTTCCGTCGGTATGATTGGGAACTCATGGGGCGGCTTCAATAGCCTTCAGGTTGCCGCGCGCCGCCCCCCTGAGCTGAAAGCCATCATCTCAATGTGCTCAAGTGACGACCGCTATGCCGATGATGTCCACTACATGGGAGGCTGTCTGCTTATCGAGAACTTTACCTGGGGCGCCGCGATGTTTGGTATTATGCCCGGGCCACCTGACCCTGCTATTGTCGGCGACAAGTGGTACGATATTTGGATGCGACGGCTTGAAGCTGGTGGAAACTACCTCTCAGAATGGCATGAGCATCAGCGACGCGATGAGTTCTGGCGTTATGCCTCAATCTGCGAAGACTATGGCGCCATTCAATGTCCCGTCTATCTGGTCAGCGGCTGGATGGATGCGTATACAAATCCTGTCTTCCGCATGCTCGAACATCTCGAAAGCCCCAAGAAAGGCCTGATCGGTCCTTGGGCCCACGCCTATCCAAACTATGCCATGCCTGGGCCGCGGATCGGATTCCTCCAAGAGTCCATACGCTGGTGGGATAAATGGCTGAAGGGCACCGAGACGGGTATTATGGAGGAGCCGGTTCTCCGTTCCTACATTCAGGATACAGTCCCC
Source organism: Phaeoacremonium minimum UCRPA7 (assembly GCF_000392275.1). NCBI lineage: Eukaryota > Fungi > Ascomycota > Sordariomycetes > Togniniales > Togniniaceae > Phaeoacremonium > Phaeoacremonium minimum. The sequence continues at coordinate 38,981 of NW_006921438.1, forward strand.
CCTCGCACCACTCACGCCTCGCGCCCCGGACGCTGGGTGGCGGAAGCCAGTGTGCCTAGTCAAGGTCTCCTACCTCAGCCTCTAGGGCTTGCTCCCGGTCGGCTTACCTCTAGCATTGGATCAAGCGACGAGAAGATTTCCGTATGTTCACCGCAGACCGTGGGCTTTGCCGCTGGACGATGGTGCCCATTCGGTCTCAATGGTGACGGCCCCGGTGACCAAAGACAAGAAGTTGGCGGCTCGTTAGTATTTGACGGTGAAGCACTCAGCCAACCCGTCGATCTTCTCGGTGCCATAGTCGTCAACCTACGCGTGTCAAGCAACAAGTCCAGCGCTTTCATTGCAGCTGTGGTCTCCGAGATCCTCCCCGATGGCTCTGCGACACGACTAACATACGGTGTTCTAAATCTCACGCACCGCCACGGCCACACTGATATCCAACCCCTCGAGCCCGGCCGCTTTTACAACGCGACTCTAAGGCTAAATGACTGCGGGCAGCGGATAAGCGCTGGAAGCCGCCTGCGCCTTGCGCTGTCAACGTCCTACTTTCCTATTATTTGGCCATCTCCGGAGGCAGCCACATTGACCGTTGACCTTGCTCATAGTATATTACATCTCCCCGTACGAGCTGAAAGTCCGCTAGATACAGAACTTCCTCCATTTGAACCAGCCGAGAATGGTAAACCCCTACAAACCATCAAACTGCGAGAGGGGAGTCACAAATCTACTATCACCCAGGACTTGGAGACCAGCGAAGTAAGTCTTTGCATCGACACGGATAGCGGACTGGTGGAGTATGAGGATAACGGCTGGCGCTTCGGCGCAAGTGGGAAATTCAATTGCGGCGTACTCCCCGACGATCCACTTTCTGCACACGTCGAGCATCGGTTCCGGAAGGAATATGGCCGTGGCGAGCTCACGTTGGTAACGGAAGGGTGGAGCCGCATGAAGGCGTCTCTGACCGAATTTCACATCACCTCGAGACTGGACGTGTTCAAAAATGAAGAGCACGTGTTTGGACGGGACTACGATTACTCGATTCCTCGCGATCATGTATAAAAGTTTTTAGAAAGGTCTCGACGGCGAATTTCTATATTCGGCGCAATGATCTAGTTCTTCGGGGAAGAATCTCATGTAAGAATTGGAGCCCTTACACTACTTTTAAATCCCAAAAGTTGAATCATCATTCCTCTTAGATCTTTTTATTCATTAGACCAAATAGAGTTCCTAACCAGGCTATCGCGAGTACAAATAAGCAGCGACAAATACATGCCGCAAAAGCCCTGTCTACACCCATCCTCCCTTGAGTGACCTTTAGTTAAGACCCGTTCGCTACATTGGTGGTAGCAAGGAATCTGGAATCTGGAAGTAATTGTCTTCTAGCATTCCCATCATCTGCTGGTTGCTGTGGAACCAGTCTGCGACATAAGAAGAATCTTCCGCAGCGTGCGGAAAACCTTGCGCTTCAGCGTACGCCATGCTAGAGCCATCGCCTGGACCAGAAGTAGTCGTAGAAACAAGTCCCAATGCGTGCAAATACTCATCAAATTCGCGACCAGTTTGATCCGATGTGTTCGGCACCGCCCGGGCCTTGACCTCTACATAGCGCAGGGCAATATTGAAGAGAACCTGGGAGAGGCGTTGAAGTGTGGCTGAAGCGTCTGACAGCGTGCTGGCCGTTTGCAATGACATGACGAAGGCATGTAGGCGCTCGAGGTCAGACTTGTCAGATGTGTCAATTACATGACAAAAAAGAATGAAAAAAGGTGTGAAGGGTGTATAAAGTAGTGTTCTTTAGCAGATGATGATGTTAGCTCCTTGTCAGGACTCCAACGACTGCTGAAGAACATGTTGCTTACTGTTTGATATACACGTCAAGTTGCATGTCGTTCTTCAACATTGGCATGCATGATTGGTGAAGGTCGAGTGTAGCCCGAGCGGTAATGATGCACTCTTCGCAAAAGCTGACGGGAGAGCCTCCGGGAACAGGAATAGCCCGTAGGATGAGAGTGAGGACAGACAGATGCAGAATCTCATCGCTCACGATCATCAGACCTAATGACTGACCAATTACAAGTGTATCCCACTCGTTTTTGAAAATCTTTGTGACATAGTGTAAGCAACGAGTTCGATCCGCGTAGTACACACCGTGGAAAATAACCATTGGACAACTTTCCAGATGGAGAACTCACCTGTCTATCATTATTGGCTGAGATGATGGATTTAATCTCAGAGGCCAGGGCATTGGCTCGGGCGGCTCGAATAGAGCTAGGCTCCGAAAGGCCAGATTGGCTGTAGAGCTGATCGTACACTTTGGCCTGGATCCGAGACACCTTAACCCATCTAGACATAAACATGACAATGGGACTTGGCTTCGGCTCAATATCTTCGGGCTCGGGGATACCAATGTCGGAGTCTTGAATAAAAGATGATCGCCCAAGACGGAGGGACAAGCTTTTATCCATCATGTACAGCATCCAGAAAGTCCATATCTTCTGGCTCCTGACAGCAGGAGTGTCGTTTTTCATTGATTGGAGTTTGTGATATCCTAGTGTTTGTGACATTTGTACAGCTGCAGATGTCAGAACACTGCAAATGGCTGGTTTGCACAGATCTATAGCGTGCCATGCCTGTAAATATGCTCGTAAGCTTATTCCGCTCTGTCTTGCGGTCTTTCAATAATCACTTACACCAAGAGTGAGGGCTATAACATTATCCAGGCATGGCACCAAATGTAATGGGAGGCAGCTCAGAGCTGTCTCGAGGTTGGCCTGGCATATGGCGTCGTTGAGTTCAATCTCGCTCCGAATTTCGGGGTCGGTCTCGACACCTATGCGGTCGAGAAACAAGCCATGAAGTCCGGCATTGACGATAATGAAATCAGCATCACTGTAATCCCCGGGGAAATACACCCTCAATGCATGCTCAATGAGTTTGTCAATCGGTAGCAAGCAAGCCATCCATGCTCCGGGTAGACCAGTGTCTTCTAAACTTTCTTTTAGATGATGACAACTATGAACATTAGAACTCAATGCCCATACCTTTGACCATTCGAAGTGTTGTCATGGCCAGCTCCATAGATGGCAAAGCTCGTTCCTTAGCCGAGCATGAATAGGTGGAGGCTGTGGATGCACTTGGGTAGGAGAGGTTGTAGATCGTAGATGGCTTATTCTGAGCGTCGACAATAGCCCGAAGCCCTGCTAGGGTCTCAGTCATCTCAAGTTTGAAATCCTTGAATGGGCCATCATTGAAGGCACTTTCGAGTACGTTGCTAGTAAAGACCGTATGGGCGGCGAGGGACGAGTCACCCTCAAATAGCGCCTGGGGGGTCGCAGCAAGACTTGCATTACTATTTGAGTTGGGTTTGAGTACAGCACAGGAGCTGGTACGACTTTTTGGTGTCGTAATGGAGGGAGGAGCAGCATTGAACTCATGACGGAAGCTCCGTTTAGATTCATCATGGGAGACTGCAATATTAGGGGGGCTTTTAGGATGTTTTAGGAGCTGGACGACTTCGTTCAGACGCTCCTCTAGTATGTCGAGTTTCTTTTCACTGTCAAAGACATGTTAACCTAGAATTTCATAGATTCAATCACATGTCAATCGCAAAGCTTACTACTCGACCGAGACGTGAACGCGTTGGCGTTTCACAAGCGGCTTCTGCTTCGAGGTAAACCTGCACTCGATTTTGGCTCGAAGACAGCTGCTACAAGGACTTTGACGATTGCAGCCGACCTAGAAATATATGTGAGCGTAAGTTTAAACGCTGTCATGAAGTCAGGGGTCTATATTACTTTGCGAGTTCGACATTGGTCACACTTGACATCAGTAAAATCAAGTCAGCATCTCTTATTTGGGAGTTAGGTATTGATCTGCCGTGAGCACCAAAACACGTAACAGGAGATCGAAACAAGACGAAAATAAATGTACAATCCACTTACAGCTAGGCGATTTGCTAGGTGATTGTATTGCTCCGACGCGTCCTTCTCGGCACCGCCGTCATCCATTATCGTCCGAAGCACAGGCTTCTAGCCACATACACTGATATCGCTTGTTTCTTGCGGTGTGTTGTGCTCTGGAACGGACCGGAGTTGCGAGCTGCATTTCTGTCCGGTGAGAACAGTGAAGGGCCAACGCCTTGAGTCAGGCCGAGCCTTGGCTGATTGCGTATAAGCGTGTGGCTGTCTTGGATGCAATGACCTATCACGATCTCCAACCGTGGACGAGTGGATACAAGCGTCCTCGGAACCCGGGCGCCCAGCCGTGCGGGGGCCGAGACACTCTGTGGTGGCGGATCCGGATCCCTTGAACTCCGGCCCCGAACGCAATACGGGACCTCTGATGTCCACCTATACATGGCCTGATCTACAGTCAAACGGACTCCGGATACTTGGCAAACTCTTGACAACACCCAATGATGGAGTATACTTTTAGCTTTTCCACCTGCCTTCTCAATGGAGAGACGTACAGAGCTGCGTCTCAGGTTGTTATTGAAAGCCAACGGAATTATGATATAACATTCCTACCCCCTACGATTTCTTTCAGACCACTTATTTCATTTCTTGCTTTGAATCCTTGGACTGGTCTTTAACTCACTTGATTACAAGAGATGGCGATTGATGGGGCGGAGAAAAACGAGGAGGAGCCCCCGAGCCCTCTGCTAGACGAAAATGTTAGGGATGATGTGAAAACACAGGGACATCAAGAACATCGTCTATCCGGGTTCAATGCTTACAAGGTACCTTTTCCTCATGCTTCTCTTTCATCCTAACTTTAATTTGCGAAGTACTTATATATGTGTTAATGACCAGAGGATCTTTACATATGCGAGCCCGGCTGATCTCGTGATGGTGGGTGCCGCAAGTATGGCTGCGCTTGCGTCTGGTACAGCCATGGGTTTGCTTAATTTAATTATGGGCAACTTTCTCACTACTATTGGTGATTTCAACAGCGGCGATTCCAGCAGAGGAGAGTTCCTTCGTGGCGTGAGGAAATACTCGTAAGACAACC
>NW_006921439.1:0-4010 GCF_000392275.1 Phaeoacremonium minimum UCRPA7
TTATTATAAAGTAGTATTTTAGTTAGTTAGTTAGTTAGTTAGTTAGTTAGTTAGAATAATTATATAAAAAAGATTAAATAGTAGATAATTATATAAACTTTATAAATAATGTAATATTTAGATATTTATTAAATTATAAATGATTATAATATAAAGATTTTTTTTACTAAAGAAATTATATAGAATATAATAGTAAAGTTGATTAGTTAGCTTAAAGAAAGAATCTAATAGCTAAAAGTCGAAAAGTAGACCAAAATAGAGAGTATTATAAGTATATTATCTAATAAAGGTTTAGTTTTTAAACTAAGAAAAAAGAAAGCTATCTTTTTTAACTTATTAAAATTCGAAAGTATATAAAATATTCTTTAAATATAATTTAAAAAAATAAAAAATAAATTAAAAATAGATAAAATAACTATTGAAAGTATTTAAGATTAGTTTACTTATATTTATTTAAAGTTAGAAAAACTTTTATAAAATATAATAATAGCTTTTGTTAAGAAAGAAGGTTTAGATAAAGTTTATAATTCTAATTAGTATTTAAAATACTTTTATAAATATTATAAAGATTTAAATATATAAGCTTAAGTAATCAATCAATTAAAAGATTTAAAGTAATAAAAGAATAAAAGTTTTATTATATTCTTATTAAAATTTAAGAAGAAATTAACTGATAGTAAAAAAGAAAATTAGTATAATATTATTTAGGTTAACTATTTAAAAAAGATATTAAATAAATAATTGAAAATAACTTTAATCTATCTTTTAAATCTATCTACTTTATATAATAATTTTATTTAAATCTTATAATAGATAGAATTTAAAATAGATAGATTAAATATATTTATAAAAAGAGATAAAATTATAAAAGATTATTATTATAATAATAATTAAGAATTCTTTTAACTAAATAAATTAAAAACTATTTAATTATTCTTAAATTATAGTTTAGATAATAAAACCTTCTTTAAAAAAGATTATCTAAGTAAGATAAGTCTCTTTTAAAAAGATTAGTAAAAGGCTTTAAGAAAATTATTGTTTTTAATATAAAGATTTTATTTATAAAAAGATTATTTATTTTTATCATTCTATTTATAATCTAACTATCAAAGTTAATTAATATATAGTTTAATATAGTCTAAAGCTAAAAAAAGATGATTTTGATTTTGATTAGTAAGTAGAAGATTTAAGAAAAAAATAGCTTTTACTTAAAATTATAAAAGAAAATATTAAAGAAAAAGTAAAGAAAAGTAAAAGGTTATAAAGTATAAAATAGATAATAATTTATTTTAAATTAATTTAAAATTAAATAAACTTTGTTTTATTAAAGTTTTTATTAATTTTAGATATTTAAGTTATATTATTATATTTAACTAAATATTTTAACAACTTAGTTTACTATATATTATGATAATATTTTAAGATTTATATATTATTAATTTAATATTAAGAAAAAAATTAGAAAAGTATTATATATAGATATTAATATTAAAGAATATAAATAAAAGATTATATTTTTTTATATAATATTTAATTAAAAAAAGATATTATTTTAAGCTTATTATAAATAAAGAAAATAATAATTAGAAAAATAAGTATTAGAATATTAAATTAAAACTATATTAAAACTAAAGAGTATATAATAAAATAATAAATAACCTTTATTTTTTATACTTTAATTTAAAAAGAAAGAAAAAGAAAAATTAAAAAGAAAAAGGTTAGAATATTTTCTACTAATATAGTTAATATTAAAAAAAATATTATTAGTTTAAAAAAAAAATTTAAAGTAAAACTATCATCTTAATATAAAAAATATATAAAGATATTTAATAAAGATAAAGTTAATTAGCTATTATTTTATTATTTTAGAATCAACTATTTGATATTATTTTAATAAAATAATAAAAAATAAAAAAAGATTATCTTATAAAAGCAATAGAATTATATAGTATATTTTATAAAGAATTATTAGTTTTTAAGAAGATATTAACTAAATTGTTTAATAAATAGTTTATTTATATTAATAATTTACTTACGTTAGTATTAGTACTTTTTATAAATAAGTTTAATAATAAATTATAATTTTATATAAATTATAAAGGTTAAAATATTATTATAAAAAAAGATTAATATCTTTTACTTTTGATTATAAAAATGTTAAGATTATTATCAAAAACTAAATAGCTAACAAAGTTTAATATAATTATAGTTTTTTATAAGATTAAAGTTAAAAAAAAAGTTAAATAAAAGACTATATTTAAAATATATTATAATTTTTATAAATAGTTTATTATATTATTTAAGTTGATAGATATATTTACTATATTTTAATAATATATTAGTTATACTTTTTAAAAGTATTTAAATAAATTTTATTTTATTTATATTAATAATATATTAATTTACTTTAATAATAACTTAAATAATTATTAAAGAAAAGTTAAGCTAGTATTAGAAAAACTTTAAATAGTAAGCTTATATATTAATATTAACAAATATAAATTTAAAACTAAATAAGTAAAATATTTAGGTTTTATTATTAAAACTAAAGAAAGAATATAAATAAATTCTGATAAAGTTAGGATTATTTAAATATAAAAAAATCTTAAGTTAGTTAAAAAAGTATAAGGATTTATAAGATTTATAAATTATTATAGAGAATTTATTCTAATATTTTTAAAGATAGTAGGATTATTAATAGCCTTAATAAGAAAGAATATAAAGTTTAAATAAATAATAAAATATTAAAAAGTATTTAATATATTAAAGATTAAGCTAATTAGTATAATAAAACCTTAATTAAAAAACGATTTTAAAGATAGATTTATTAGAATATATGGTAGGAAAAGTTTTATTATAAAGAGGTTCTAAAAGGATATACTATCTTATAGTATTTTTTTTATAAAAGAATCTACTTACTAAATAAATTATCTTATTTATAATAAAAAGCTATTTATAATTATCTAATATTTAGAATATTAGAATTTAAAGCTAAAAAGTATTACTTTATTTACTATATTTACTAATCATAAGAATTTAAAGTATTTTATATAAAAACGAAAGCTAAATAAATAATAAATTTAATAAACTAAAATATTATTTTAATATAATTTTATATTAAAATATTAGCTAAAAAGTAAAGATATTTTATCTAACGTTTTATTATAAAGAAAATAAAGTATCTTTATAAATAATAAAGATAATCGATTAAAAGAGAGAAAAGTTTAAATCTTTATAATAAAAAAAGATAATTAAATATAATTTACTTTATTAATAAAAATCGTTGTTAATTATATAAAATCTAAAGAATAGTAGATAAAAGGAAGACTTAAAAATCTTTTTTCTAAAAACTTTTTAAAAGATTTATAAAATATATTAATATAAAAAGATATATAATATAAACTAATTAAATAAAAGATTATTAAAATAGAAAATAACTATTTTTATATTTAAATATAAAATTGATAATTATTATTGATTATAATAGAAAGATAGAATCTAATTATCTAATAATAAACTCTTATAAATAATATTAATCTAAAAGATTTATAATTTTATACTAATATAGTTGCATAGCAAGCGGTATATTATAGCGAGCGGCACATTATTCGTATATTATATCATCTTCATATAAGTTATTTCAACTATAATATCTCAAATCAATTAAAACTATTTAGAATCCTTATCTTTAAACATCTTTATATCTAATTGATACGTTTATATATTATAGCTAGGCTTTCTATAATTATTATAGTATCGAATGTATCGTTAGTCCTCTTTTGTATAACCCTCTTTTATATCTATATTTATATTATCTTTAACTATAAGGCCTCTTTCTTCTTATATTTATTCTATCTTTTATTATAATAATAATCTTCTTTATTAAAGATATGTTTTTTTAGCTTTCTGATGCTTACTTAGTACTTTATTTACCATTCGAAGGTCTTAGATTTTTTATTCTATTAAGGCGATTTTATATATAATCTTCTTTATACTTTATATAAAAGTAT
>NW_006921440.1:0-1023 GCF_000392275.1 Phaeoacremonium minimum UCRPA7
AAGTCCGCAGAGTGATGGATATCACTGTTATACAAGCGTCGGCTTCTCCGGGACGACGTAGTAATCTTGACCAAATCTCCGAAACATCGAGATCATCCATCAATATCTCAGTCCTAAGAAAGAAGATGAATGATTCGTTTGACATGGGCTTCAAGATGAAAAGGATGACTCCTTCGATTCAAGTAAGTCAAGTGGGGTATCCAAAGGCGCAGCAGGATCCACTCAAGTCAGGCCACTACACATGTGTTTGGTGTTTTGAGACTATGGAAAAGAGTCATTGCGAAGGAGATATGTGGAGGTAAGTTTATTATCAATTGTCCTAATCGTTATGTCTTGCCTTCGGTTCCTTTGGCAAAGAATCTTCATCTTTCAGCCTACTAGTTTTGCTGCTCTTGGCTGAATTTTCATGTTGTATCACAGGAAACACGTAGATATGGACTGGAAACCTTATACGTGCATTGCAGAAACTTGTTCAGACCCAATATCACTGTTTCATGACTTCGAGGAGTGGCAGGCGCATATGTTCAACCGGCATGGGCATTCGTGGCACCAAGATGTGCATCCGCAAGCCGCGTGGGTGTGTGCTGTTTGTAATGATAACCCGGACGGGTTTGATGATCCACAGCAATTACGCCGTCATATGGAGAGCACACATCGGTTCAGCGAGTCGCAGCTTGAAGCCATTGTCAGTCAGAGCAAAGTGCACGGGCGTAGACGACATAATATCTGCCCCCTCTGCAACCTCCTTGTGCAGCAGGATCCTGAATCCCCGCTCTCGCCACTCAACGCCGACCTGATGGCACAGCACGTCGCTGGTCATCTCCGAAACCTAATGTTATTGACTATTCGACTCAAGGCTATTCGAGAAGATGATGCTGAGATGGTGTCCATTGCAACTTCGTCCATGGAATATGACGACAATTCATCGCGCAGGCTCACGCCTTTCGATGACCAAGAACAAGAAATAGAATCCCCAATGAGCAACTCGGACCAAGAGTGGATCAGTGTTGTAGACGAGTACGA
>NW_006921440.1:1058-8038 GCF_000392275.1 Phaeoacremonium minimum UCRPA7
CAACACTGACTGGGGACATGTCGTTCACGATAGATATCAAGGACTGCCCTCACGCCATTTGACGCAAAATCATGAGCCCATGCAGCCTGGAAATATACCAGCCCAAGGATACCAGAACGAAGGTCCTGGAGAAGTAGGTCGGGCCCAGCTAGTACTTCGAGAAACGGCGTGGGTTCCAGAGACGGTAAACCCCTTCGACTTAGGACGTTCCGGTGGTCCTCAATTGGCACTCAGATCTGCCGAGGAGCGAAGCATAAATTACAGCCAGCTCTGCATGGAAATCAGACGCATCCATGGTCCGCAGCCCTGTCTACTACTAAACCTCATGGCGCAATTTAGAGGCGATATCATCCAAGACGAGATATTCCGCCTTGCTAGTGTTGGAATGTTTGATGTCGAGGACATGTTCAGTTTAGAGCTTCGTGAAGGGTTATTGGCAGATCTGCGACAATTTCTCGAAACGACTGGCGGTGGCTGGGATCTTTCAGCGTATCATCAAAATTGCAAGATACTGATCCACTATCATTTGCTACAACGTGTCGAAGGAGAATGGACCGGGGTGACGGTGCCTAGACCAGTTCAGCAATGGGCTATTGCAGACGCTGAAAATTACTCCCACTCTTGGAACGAATGCTATGTTTCATTCATATTGGCGGCCTGCTACCAGTTAATTGGGGAGGCTAGGCCGGAGTTTCGTCGTCACTTGATTAAGCATCTGCCTCACTTTGACACAAGTCAAAACCAAGGTGGTGGGGTTGAAGAGTTGGATCCCGCCATAGGGCACATTTTCGGTGAGGTTTACTACCAAGACGGCCGATGGAATGAGGCTGAGAAGCTACTAGCATACGTAGTGGACGTCAGGTCTAGGGAGCTAGGGGAAGAAGATATCGACACGCTGACCAGTATGGCCCGCCTGGCATCAATATATCGCGAACAAGGTCGTTTAGGAGAAGCAGAGAGGCTGCTGGCGGGCGTGCTAGAAACAAGACAAAAACTACTGGGAGATGATTATCCTGATACATTGAGCGCCAGCAACAATTTGGCATTGGTTTTCCAATACCAGGGTCGCATAAGAGACGCTGAGGCGCTCCAAGTTCATGTGCTGAATACAAGGGAGAAGGTGCTTGGAGACAATCACCCTGACACATTACTCAGCAAAAATAACCTCGCGTCAATATATCAGCAGTGCCACAGATTCGAGAAAGCACTCACACTACAATTAGAAGTAGTCGAGGGATTGACAAAAGTCCTAGGACAAGATCATTCCGATACACTAACAAGCAAGTCCAATTTGGCGTCGATATACTGGGACCAGGGCGTTTGGTCTTCCGCTGAGCAGCTAGAAAAGAACATCTTGGAGGCTCGCAGAACATCGCTTGGCCAGTATCACCCTGATACACTCACCAGTATGAATAACCTTGCTTTCTCGTGGTATGATATGGGACGAGTTACAGACGCAATGACGTTGATGATGCATTGTCTCCGAGATAGGCAGAATGTTCTTGGAGCGAGTCACGTAGAGACTCTCGATTCCGAGAAAACTTTGAAGCTCTGGAGGAGTAAGAAGCATCATGCTGCTCGTGGGGACAATCAAATTGACCCAGTTCCGTTCGCAGGTCGCGTAGGATTACCAGGGGTCCTTTGACCTACATGGCTCATTATCTGCCGAAATATGAATAGACAGCTGCCATGAATTGAAACTCTGAAGTCAGCTTCTTTTCATTTGATATGAAACGCATAATCACTTTATAAGATATGACATCGCCTAATGATGTCGGTACTCTGGTCTCTCGTCAGCTGTGTGCACATGTGAAGCTGTCATAGACGGTAGTCCGACCATAACAGCGTCCTATTTATAATTCATACTATGGTCATTCTCGGTCTTGATTCTCTCAGGATGCAGCTCCCGGCAGTACTTGGGCCAAGGCCAGCATTGAATTTGAGGCATTGCGAGCCAGAGACCCGTCCTAAGTATATTTCATTAACCAACAACGTGGATCTTGAAACGGGTCTTTATTTTCCTGTCACCGTAGTGAGCTTCATTTGTCCTCAAAGCAAAATGAGTCAAGATTGTGATTGATATCATATCGACCTTGTGGTGTAATACCACTGCGCTAACGGATGCAATTATCCCATCTTGGCTGCGCATTTCCTCCGAATTCTGCATATCCTTGTACGGGACGGGCATATCCGCGGCGTGTGCCCCCGTCAGCTATAACCTCGCCTAGTCGGACAAGAGCAAAGCTGGCGGCATGTAGAAGAGGTAGCACTTTATCCTGTAGGGCTTTTTCAGATGACTGGCCGTTGTAACGAGGCACAGCAAGCTCAATTTGCTTGTCGTCGCCTTCTCCGATCTCGTCGCCTGCTTGGTCTTCGTCAACTTCGTCATCAGAATCTCTTCCTGCTAAGGCTTTAGTGTGTTCCATGTGTTTCTCTTCTCATCGTATTTACTTGCATTTATTCTCGTCGTCCGTCAACCATAGCCTCCCACCCTTAGAAAAAGATCCGATAAAGAAGGTGACGGTCTTTAATGCGGCCTGAAATTCCTCCATTTCTATAAATGTCCAAGCCTGATTTACTGTAACTTCGAGTATAGTAGGACTTTGCTGAAGCCCTCTATTGACTAGTGTTCTTGATGCCCTATCAAAGCACGATAGGGCGAAGGCAATGCCTCCTTTATGCAAACAAGACAATCCCATATTATTGTATAACTCTGCTGTTCGTGTCGAACTGAGCACAGTTTTCTTTTTTTGTCCTGGGCTGATATTGAAGCGATAGATCCAGCTGTAGACTTTGAGAGCTTTGACATCTTTCCCTTTCAACCTCAGCAAAGAGGTGACACGCTCTAGATTATTGAGAGCTGCCCGGTTGAAATATGGCTTATCTGGCATCTCTAGTAGCGTTTTGGCCACCTTCTCAGCATAAGGGCTAGAATCTGGGTCACAAGTCTATGATTGTCCTTTGACCCTTGTGGCACCTTTTTGGCAAAGAGCCAAATAACGTAGAGGAAGCGTAAGTGGTCGTCGGACTGTGTGCGAATATACTGGCTGAATGCAGCTGAGAGTGAGAAACTAGCTCCCTGGCCATGAGAAATGCTGCAACTGATCAAGCCATGTTTCGTTAGAGATAGCAGCGTACAATCGAGGAATTTTGAGAGGCTTGGTAAAGTGTCAGTGTTTTTGTGAGTGGGTACAATCGCAAACGCCTGATCTGGTTGCAAAAGCTCTATAGCTTCGTGTATAATACCGTCTCGATCAAAGACACTGCAAAAGTAAAATACTTTATGATGTGGAATTCCTTGATTTAGGAATTCTTGATTTAAAATATTCCTAATGCTGGTAGTTAGTTCGTTGGATAATCTTATTTGTCTGTGTCGCCATTGCAGCATGATATTCCCTGGCGTAAAGTGGTGGAGCTTTGGTGCGATAATGTGTATCATTGCGGGATTATAATCGAGAAGGTATAATAGACGAAGATGTTCTAACATAAGTTGTCGTCAGCTCCGCGTGCACAGCAAAGCGGCCAATTGCACTAACCTGAATCCTTATTTATGTCTGTCTGGGCATTGATTAGGCTACCATAATATTCCGGTAGTAGACCTTCGAGTCCTTTTGTAGGATATGAGTCCAACATGCCGATCGAGCCCGGTGGACCGTATGAAACCTGGGACCCAGCGCTGCAATTCGACGCAGGGGTATACGATGTACTTTGATACATCTTGCTGCCGCATTGGCACTACGTCGAAGATCTAGAGTCAATTGTCTCTATCAACGAGGTTGAGAGAAGGCATAGAAGAGGACTCACGCAAACCTAATGTTTCGATTTCCAGTGGCACGCTGTATCTTATTCATGCCCACTGTCAATATTGCTACACATATAAACCATCTCGACATATTACAGCGAAAGTAGATCTGACGAGGCTGCCACGTTGAGAGTCATTTGGGGTCAAACGCTATTGAAGAATAAGCCTTGCCAATTATCAGCAATTATCAGGAGGCTTGATCATCATTGGGAACAACATAGTATAGACAAGAATCAAAAGCGTTCGGAGGAAAGTCGGAAGAAGGCGAGGCATGGTGGGGTGTGAGTAAGCCGCCACTAGGGGCTCGGGCGGTTTGACAACAGCTCCGCCACTTCTTTGCGGCTTGCTTACTACATGGCTGAGGGGCAGGCCTCCTCTCATAAGAAACAGAAGACAACGGCTCAATTAGATTCATCATGATAACTTAAACACTATCTTACACTGTCAGGAATAAGCACTGAGGTAGTGTACTTTTCAGCATACGTTGTGAGTCCACATTAGGTGACGAAATATTGCTGCCCACCTCAGGTGGAGGTACCACCGCCTCGAGGAAGTCTAGTCATATGGCCTGCCGCGAAAAATAATCTGCCCAAACTCTGCTATCGAGGATATAGCCCCCATGGCCACCTGATTATAGCGAGTTATCAACATGCCGTCGAGTGAAACTCATTGCTGTCATCAGATGGATCTTCATCCTACTCCTCCTTTAACCCCGCCTTTTTCAGCATCGAACACCCTCATCACGGATACCTCCGAGCTCATCTTCCCCGCGGCAGTGCAAGGAGATCGTGAAAAGCCACTCATCATCCCAGAGAAAGATATCAGGAGTTTTCTAATGACCGAATTGCATACAAGGAAGCTGGACAAGCTTTATGACTATTTGTGGTTGGCTGGCCTTCCTGTACCTGCACGGCCGCTGCAACGCCAGAAACTCATGGGTCGTGAGATCTATCTGACTGAACGACCAGATGAGCACCTTGTCTGGCACAGAACGAAGCTTTTTCTCAAACCGTTACCCGAGTTCCTACTCTGTTATGACTTCTGGACGGAGCATCTCTGTTCGGATATCAGTCTGTATCGTAGTGCCACTGGGCTCTTATACAGTTACGCCTGGCTTATTGGACACAAGGGAGACTTCACTATGGCCTGTGATACAGGACTGATTCCTGACATAGAGTGGAACACTTGGACTAAGTTTATGAAGGAGCTTCTACGCAGTATAGATGAGGCCGAGTTGACACTAATAGATCGGCGCTATCATTATGGCGAATTGCGACTTTCACGGCTCAACTCTATAATACGCTTCTCTCCTTCAATGTGGTCATACAGAAGCTTTATTCACGGATATATCTCAACAAGCACATGGTATCAGGCTTTTTTTGAGGAAAACTTCTCTTGGCTATTGGCTGTTTTTGTGTTCATCAGTGTCGTCTTGTCAGCGATGCAGGTAGGACTAGCTACGCGGAATAGCACTCAGGCTTTTGACAGACTAAGCTACGGTACAGCTCTGTTGGCGATTGCTGCTGTCTTTCTAGGGGCTGGGCTAATGTGGGTTATGTGGTTCACGCTGTTTTGTCATCATTTGCTATTTACAATGAAGTTTGATAATGACGTTCAAAGGGAAAGGAGAAAGCGAGTGGGCAATCATGCTTGAAGTTGGCTAGAGCTTAGCCGCATTGACTGGAATTTGAATAAGCCCAACTACCTGACCACGCAAGTACTGAGTCGTGAGCAGACTTGGCGATAATCTCCTTTCGCAATCTCTCGATAACCTTTTTGCGGCCTTAGAGGCCTAGAAGTGAGTACAGAACGTCCTCCAGTCTCGTCGCATCACGTCCGGCAACCCAGCACAACTTTGTGGCATTGCTAATATCTCGCCGTGTTTTTTCTCTCCGTAGGATCATTGCCGGAGTATTAGTGCAGGCTTCGATTGCGTAATGAAGTATGTCATGCCTTGGTCGGCCAGCGAGCATTGGAATAAATTCATATCGAGAAACTCTAGTCTCCGATACTAAAAGTCCCAGGAGTGGCCTGCTTCAAACTTCGCTTTCATCATAGCTCCATTCAAAGTCTTCCAAGTAGACATAGCACACACCAGCATTCCGTACCGACTGGAGATGGAGTTGGTTGCTTCATACGATTCGGATCAGTTCCGCCGGTGAAACTACAGCTATCCGCCCAGAACAGTTCAAGCCCACCTATCTATAGATGATGTTTTAAAGAAGTTTACAATCTTGCTGTATCTAGACAAGTCTCCAGAGTTTTATGGGCTTGTTGTATCTCGTCCCGGCTCAATTCTTTTAAGGGGTCGTGATGAAGGGGGAGATAGATTCCGGCAATGGATTGTGTCTATAATAGTCGAGATCCTGATGAGAACCAGTTGGGAGTCGCACTAACTGGACTACTTCATGCCTTCGTCCTCACACCATTGGCTACCATCTTCGGTATCGCATCTCTGGCACCTCAGGTACGCCTCATCTACTCACGACCAGATCGTGAGGTTATCAGTGTGATAGGACTTGCTGTTCAGGCTGTTGTGTTCGCCTTGAACGCCTCGTTATGGCTATTTCGAGTGTCATTTGACTGGGAAGGCTGGTCAAAGCAGGATCATGGATTCGATCTGGTAGTGAGATGGTATTCATGCGTTGGCTTTGTAGCCATCGATACTGGTGTATTTGCCATCGTTCAGGGAGTTTTGTTAGCCATCATTCTGTCACGTCAGAGAGGCCACAGCATGTCAAGCCCCGGGACCGAGCCCTTGTTATCTCATCCGACTTGAGGATGCTCAGAGCTCATGGCGATTGTCTGAAAATACTACATTAGCGATGCTTCTGGCCCCTTTCTTAGCAAAAACATCTGGTTCGCATTCAAATCATATCCCTCCTGAATTTGTTCTGTTCGCATTTGCGCAGAGACTGGCATAGCTAGTCTAAGATGTTCACACTGCTGTGTGCTAAGATTTATTTCCTAAACTGAATGAAATAGATGATCTTAGCGAGCAGCATTGCGTAGGATGGGATTTTTGTCACCTAGTCTTCTGATTTGTAGGCATCTGTACCACGAGTGAGATCTCGTCAGACATACGCCAACTCGGATAATTCGACGTGCGGCTTGAATTCATTGGTCGGAGTAAGCTTTGTGAGCGGGTTGAATAATCGTACGGAAGGCGATAAGGCGA